>NC_142935.1:15823589-15833589 GCF_046866305.1 Octopus bimaculoides
AGGGGGGAAGAGAAAGAAAATTCACAGCGACAATGCTCTTCTCAATACGTGTGACGTACAAGTTAAGACAATCGTTTACACTTCCCGCACGGATGGTAAGCCAGGAATAATTTTCAGCTCCTTTTTTGATCATTCCAAATGCTCCTACAATCACTATTTTCGATACAATATTTTCGATTTCGATTAGCAAATATTTATATTAACTGAGTTTATCAAATTTTTTGTCGAGATGTTACGGTCACAGGGTATGCCCATATGAATCAATAAACAGACTTTATTGTGTGGGTCTTTCACAACAATATCTGCTTTATTTCTTTGATGGTCCGATCTTTACATACTGGAAAGACGCAAAGAATCGTTACATTTTCTCCCTCTGTTACAGCCTCGGAGTGGTGCTTGTACCATTTGTCTGCAGGTTTTATTTTATAATGCCAACACATTAAACAGTGTAGATATTGGCCAACTCTGTCTGTCATGCCTTGATTTATACTCTACATGTGCTAAAATCTTACGCCCAGATATTAGGTAGTCCACTGTTTCAATCTCATCGTTGTAGTATCGGCACTTTAGGTCTACACCATTTTTCATCACATTGGCATGATAGTTCTGGGTCAATAAGCTCTGATCTTGAGCAACCAAGATAAAGACTTTACTCTCTGCCTTTAGTCCTAAGCACCGTAGGCACTGATGAGTGTGCTTGTAGTCTACATCAGCTTGTTTGATACGGGCCACATATTTGCCATGCAGAGGTTTCGGTTCTCATCTATCAGCCAATTGTTCAAACACACATTGCTTTGACATTGATTTCACCTCTTTGCAACTACAATTTCCGCACTTCCATCATGCTGTTCAACCTGAGTATAATGCATAAACTCACTTGAAAATTTCTTGCTCTCCTTCATAACAGAATGAAGCTTCTTACGTCTTTCGTGGTTTTCAACGAGCTTTAGCATCCAGTCGTTAGATGTTTCAAGATATTTTGCCAGTCCAATTGTGGTGGTTTTGTAAGAGATTTCAAATTGTTTCACGCCTCGACCTCCTTGAGCTCTGGATAGGTAAAAACAATCTGCGTCTGCCTTTGGGTGGTGCATACTGTTGCAAGTCGGCAGCTTACGGATTTTCCTGTCAATCTTCCTTATTTCGTTCATATTGCAGTTCAACAAATTGAAACTGTAACTAACAATCGGAACTGCCAAGGAATTTGTAGCTAACACCTTGTTACAGGCATTTAACTCGGATTTTAGGACTACTCGAACTCTCCTGTAATATTCCTTCCTCGTCTCCTTCGTGCTTGTGTGCTGAATGCCAGAGTTCTCATTTATTCCGAGGTATTTGTAAGTTTGTTCCTGCCCGACTTCTTTTATAACTGTGTCAGCATCCAACACCACTGTGAGGTCTTCAATTTCCTTTTCAGGAAAGTGACCATAGCACATTTATCAAGACCAAATTCCATCCCGATGTCATCACTGAATGCTTTCACAGTACGTCTTTGCCATAGAGTATAGGTGACTTATTTTCTTGTCGCCAATTTTATGTCCATGCCCTGTTCTGTTAAGTTCACTTGTAAGGGATATTAGGGCTATGCAAAAAGTCAAAGGTGAAAGTGAGTTAGCTTCGAAAATGATATTATGATATTAATATCTGTTGTGGTCAGTACTCCATTAGAGTGGTATAATTGGAGATTCGTATTCCACACTGATATATTGTGCTTCGGGAAGTTTAAAATCACGGGAATATCTAGCGATTTCAAGATCCACGAATGCCGTATGATGTCAAAGACCTTTTTATAATCAATCCATGCAGAAATGAGATTTTTGTGTAATAAGTCCTGAGGTCGATTTCTTCTACCGAGAGGCGGTGCTCCAGCATGGCCACAGTCAAATAACTGAAACAAGTAAAAGAATAAAATAATATATATATAAATATATATGTATGTATGTGTTTACATGTGTAAATCTATTATATTATGTATATATATATATATATATTATATGTTATGTATTGTAAATCATATACATACATACACACACTTTTCGTCGTCGTATCATAGTTGTTATAACTGACTATTAAACATTATAATGTTTATAATGTTTACCATTGTTTGTGAATGATGTTTTTCCTTCGTTTTATTAGCCATGTTTTGTTGTCGATGCCGCCATTATTTTTTACTACTTTGCTTAATGATTACTTGATTAAATGTGTGTGGGGCGGGGTGTATTATTGTTGCTCCAAGTATATTTACTGTGGCTTTACTTTTGTTAGTCTTAACATTTTATGGTCGCAGCAAAATCTCTTAAATTAGTTTCATTTATTTTTATTGCTTTCTTTTATTTTGTTCCATATTTGAATTGTTATGAATATCTAATAGATTGTTTATTTGAACCCAGAGTAATGGAACCTGTCTACATAACATTTACCATTTTCTATCAAAGTTCTAACACCTGCAAGTCAACTACAACTTCATTGTTTCCTCACAAAGCAATAACATTTCCTTCCCGTATCCTCTCCGTCGCTATTTATTTGAGAAGAACCCAATGAAAAATTCTAAAAAGATAAACTGTTATTAGTTGTTAGCTATGACTTTCACTATTGTAAATCTTTTAAACGTCTGATTAAAATAAATAAAAGCTATCAGACAATAGCGATCAACGATTGCCGAAAGCTTCTGATACAAAGGAAATGGGTATTTAAAACATTTCCGTTTGAGTAGTGTATGCTCTACAAAACGTGGGAAGAGATTGTTGAAATTGGAAATAATAAAACCTTGGTTTTTAACAGAAGAGAAATTGTATTTCATGTAAAAGGTTATAATCGCTTATGTAAAATGTGCAACGAAATTTGACAGCTTATACCTGAGGACATATATTGCTTCAAACTATATTATTGCATTGTTTAGATGAAAAGAGAAACGAGAATGAAAATATGACGTATGCTGGATGTTGCATCCAATTTCATCATATATAAGTAAGTAAACATATGGCTAATAATATCAAATATTGCAGGAAACCAAACACTAAATTGCCATGAGCATTAAGATCCCCACATATGAAATTATAGGATGTAGTTTTTCATAGATAAAATATATGCCTTAGCTACGTGATATATCATTGCTTCCCGTGTATAATGTCATAAGAAAAACGGAGTCCATAGTTGTGTAGTAAACCTTTTTCTGAGAATAGTGAACTTTAATATGAATCTTCAACAGATACCTCAAAAACATAGCGTGATGGATACATTTCATTCAACAACACCAAGTTATATAAATAATCACTACACTTGTATGGCGATTAAGAATTTCGCTTCGCGAGTACGTGGTTTTTGGATTCAATCCAAGTGAATGGCACCTTGAGCAAATGTCTTCTACGACAGTCACGGACTATAGTACGAAGTACATGTCGGTAAAAATGATAGAATAGTTTAAACTGTGGTGTATGAATGTGTGTGTGTCTGTGTGTGTGTGTGTGTGTGTGTGTGTGTGTGTGTGTGTGTGTGTGTGTGTGTGTGTGCATCCCTTAAGTTTCTTTAACGGAAACGTTTTGAATATTATTATTATTATTATTTAAAAAACAATAAGAAGAGTGCGACTGTTATCGAATGAACAATATTTCGACACTTCGTGCATCTTCCACATGTTCATAATAATCATCTCAATCTACTTCATTTTTGGTAATATTTAAAGTCGCACTCTTCTTATTGTTTCTTTACCTCAATCCTTAAATATTATTATTATTATTATTATTATTATTATTATTATTATTATTATTATTATTATTATTATTATTATTATTATTAACAATAATAATAATAATATTATTATCGTTATATAAACTGAAATGGCGGAAATACGAATGTGGCAAATTTTAACTATTTCTCTGTAAATTAACAAAAATAATGAACTGCCTTAATCGATTGTCAATATATATTGAGTTCTCATCAGAGGCGTCTACATCAGCTGACCAATCCAAGAGTAACGAGCAGTCATATATATATATATATATATATATATATATATATATATATATATAAGGATTTTGTAATGAGATAAAAAAAAAAAAGGTTGTATATAATATAGAACATTATACACAGCCTTGGTTTTTTATCTCATTACGAAATCCTTATATTCACACACTGATATATGACCTACGTTGGACCCCTTATTCGCATAATCACTGAACCTGGAGCTTAACTATGGTCTATCCATAGCACTTACTCAGCATTACCTGAAACTTCTGGGTCTAATTGACACCACTTTCGCTCATAACCTACATATATATATATATATATATATATATATATATATATATAGAGAGAGAGAGAGAGAGAGAGAGAGAGAGAGAGAGAGAGATGTGTGTGTATATGTTTGCTTCATGTGTGATTATATATAAAAACAATTTAACATTAAACTGAAGGATTATTCAACAGTTTTTAGAGTGTGTGTGTATATATATATATACCGAGAGAGAGAGAGAGAGAGAGAGAGAGAGAGAGAGAGAGAGAGAGAGAGAGAGAGAGAGAGAGAGAAACAGATGGACAAAGATGGTTGTGTACTTCTGTCTCTCTGCCTCTCCTTGCGTTTGACACTGCTCGGAAAATGGCGTTTGTGTTCATGCCCCGTTATTTAGCGACGCAAGAAATAAAAATCGCTGAAATATTTATGAGATTTTTTTTTAATTACTGCAATCAATATAATAAATTGAAAACCACTCACGGCATTGCCCCAGCATGGCCAGAATCTAAAAAAGTAAACAAGTAAAAGTGGGCATCAAAGAGACACATCTTGTCGCTATACTCTGTTAATAAACAACGCATAATAAATTCTTTTCAGATTCACTGTATTTCCCGAGTCTCATAACTTCAGACGCGTCTTCGCTAATAGTCACACATGGCAACAGCGATTAGCATAGTCATGTTCGAATATACCGGAACGTATTAAGAATGAAAATGGGAGGTCATTGTTTTGATTTTCTCTGTTCTCTGTATACCTGATGACTAATTATAAACAAGTATTGTATTCAAAGAACGGAATTTCATATTCAGTGTCTCTTGATACTTCAGCTTCAGATAGTTCTTCATTCTCTGCTGGCCCTGCATCGAATACATTAATAACTCTTTCTACTAATAGGTACGATGCCCGAAATTTGGAAGTAGGGGGCTAGTCGATTAGATTAGCCCCAGTGCACAACTGGTATTTATTTCATTGACAACGAAAGGATGAAGGGCAAAATTGACCTCGACAGGAATTTAGACTCAGAACGGGAAGAAGGAGGAAATGCCGCTAAGCTTCAGTCCACAGTTATGAATCGAACCAACTACTGAGCTCTTTATTCAGTAGATCAACATGCTAGAAATAGCAGCCAAAACTTCCTCAAATCACAGCCAATGGTTTGAAAAATAATTTTTGATCTACAAAAACTGGAATGGTCACTATTGGAACAACTTTGATGACAGGTCCGTATCATCGAGGCTGACTTTGTTTGAAACAACATAGATTTGGATATGTTTTGTCCTCTCTCTCTTACTTTCTCTCTCTCCCTCTCTCTCTCTCTCTCTTTCTGTCTGTTTATCTATATATTTATCTTTCTATCACTTTCTTTCTTATTCTCTCTCACTCACTCTCTCTCTCTCTCTCTCTCTCTCTCTCTCTTTCTCCCTCTCTGTCTATTTCTATCGATCACTTTTCTCTGTCACTATCACTCTATCTCTCTACTCTCTCTTTCCCTTACTCTTACTCTCTCATTACCACTTTCTGTCTATCTCCTTCACTCTCTCTCTTTCATTCTCACTCACCCTCTCTCTCTCCCTCTCTCTCTTCTTTCTCTCTCTCTCTCTCTCTCTCTCTTTCTATCTACCCATCTATCTACATATCTATCTATTTATCAACCTTCCTATCTTTCCTTCTTTCCCTTTTCTTCCGCAACAGTAATAGTTCCTATTCCTCTTCTGAACTTCTGGTACAAAATACTTTCCCAATAATTCTTCCATTGCGCAAGCTGTTTGCATGGTAACTGAAAATTACTTGTTCACTGCACATGGAAACTTTAAAATTACCGGTACATTTCACACAGGAAGTTAAAAATTACCGATGGACTTTGCATGGGAAATCTAAAATTACTGTTACAAGTCAGAAATTGGCGGTACTTTTCGCATGGAAAATTTAAGGCGGTGAGCTGTTAGAATCGTTAGCGAGTCGGACAAAATGCTTAGTGACATTTCTTCCGGCTCTTCATTTTCTGTGTTCAAATTCCACCGAGATACGTTTTGCCTTCCACACATTCGGAAACGATAAAACAAGTGCCACATGAGCGCTGGGGTCGATATAAGTCGACTTGCCCTCTCCACGTGAAAAGTGCTGGCTTTGTGCCAAAATTACGAGAACATTTCACGTGGAAATTCAAAAATAATTGGCAGGTTATGGTAAGTTAAAACTGGCTGGTGCACATCAAATGTAGAGTTTTGTAAAGAAGACAATGTTTTGCGTGGGTGTGTGGTAAGAAGTTGGCTTCCCAACGATATGGTTTTGGGTTCAATGCCACTGTGTGGCACCTTGCGCAAGCCTCGGGCCGACCAAACCTTTCCGAGTGGATTTGATAGACAGAAACTGAAAGAAGCGCGTTATATATATATATATATATATATACTGGAGTAAGCACTGCTGCTTTTAAATATATATACTTATGTGTGTATTTTTGTGTCTGTGTTTGTCTCCCACTACTACCACATCCGGTGTTGGTATGTTTACATCCTTGCAACTTAGCGGTTCGGCAAAGGTGAAAAGTACAATAAGTATCAGGCTTTAAAAGAAAAGTAAGTACTAAGGTCGATTTGTTCGACTAACATTTCTTCAACACGGTGCCCCAGCATGGCTGCAGTCTAATGACGTAACAAGTAAAAGATGAAAGATAATCTAGGGGGAAAATATTCCCTACTTTTGTTTAATCATTCTGGTGTATGATAAAATAATGACAACACACTTTATCAAAATGATCGACTATTAGAATGTAATTTCTAAATATTTGAATTATGCTTCAAAAGCCTTCAACCGACCTAGAAACCCTTTGCAGCTCTCTGTTTGGCCGCAGTCTAATGACTGAAACCAATATGAGATTAAAGATATATATCTATATATGGAAGAATTTTAAAACTTCCAGAGACGAAGGAAAAAAATCGTTTTGACGATGGAACGTGTAAATTTAGTTATATAAATATAGTAAATATAGTAAATATAGTTATAAATAATAACGTGTAAATGCTGAGTACAAAACCCATGGACGGGAAAATTCGAAGGCTAAGGTAGAGATTAGTTACTGTGGAATGTGTTGTCTTTTAACGAAATCAATAGCTTCCACTCTAAAACAATAAATACGATAGTGCGATATCACGCCGCTACGATTCCCTTGCTTATGTTTTACCTCAAGAGCAAATACAGACTAACAATACCTAGTATTGTTCTTTCTTGATGCTCAGGAATATCTCAGATATATTTTCAAATTACCGAATGTGATGGATTGAAAAGCGTGTTTTACCTGAACCACTGTCTCTCTCTGATGACAATATACAATCAAAGGCTATATACAGATTCAAATCCCGTCGCATATCTCCAGTTTATTTTCGATTTATTTGCATTCCATAGTTGTTTCCCTTGACTCTTTTGACCAAAATTAAGCATTAAGTAATGTATTTTCTCCGCAAATCAATTAATTATAATTAATTGAACAAATTTTACGTTCACTACGTATTTTAGTTTTCATGTTGTTGTTCTGGTTATATTTATTTATTTGGGGAGAGGCATAGATATCATTAAATTAATAATGTATTTTGATGAGTTTTTTTCTCTTTTTAGTATTATTTTGTTGTCACTTTTATAACCTTTTCAACACTGTTTTTGTAGCACAACATTGTAATTGTTATTGAATTTACAACAACCACTGTTCATATTTCTGTTAATACAATCAACTATTTTGTTACTTTTAGTCATGAATTAAGAGCTTGGTATTTTATGAGGATAGACTGGTGTACTAATAGCGGAAGAGACGATAGCTTGTTTTTTTGTTTTGTTTTTGTTTTCGGTTTTCTTTTTGTTTGTTTTTCTTTGCTTTGTTTTCGTTTTTTTTTTTTTCAGCGATTGTGCAGTGTCCACGATCGATACATTAACTCTGGTGAATGACATGAAAATTACAGCCTTCCATACTTTCTCTCTTCGTTATAAATCTAATACCTTGTGTCCCTGTGACAAATAATTATTTTACTAATAATACACCATGTAACGCTACATAATGTCTGTGATCAATAC
The DNA here is from genome assembly GCF_046866305.1 of Octopus bimaculoides. Classification (NCBI taxonomy): domain Eukaryota; kingdom Metazoa; phylum Mollusca; class Cephalopoda; order Octopoda; family Octopodidae; genus Octopus; species Octopus bimaculoides. The sequence continues at coordinate 15,831,880 of NC_142935.1, forward strand.
GGATGCACATGTACATATAACGTCTGTCTCATTTATGATCAGGAACGGACACAGAGAACAATTAGTTTAGGTTTACATTTATTTCTAGATTCTTTGCATTACGGGGTAGAAAATGATTTGACCTCCAATATGTTAGCAACGGGAGACTTAAATAATCATAATTCAGTACCATATTCAAAATGCGATGTGGGTTTCTATAATCTATACGACGCTAAATAACATGAGTTAAAATAACTGATTTTAAACCAACAAATTCATATTAACTTAATACAGTTCTATATTTGAGAGATGGGGAATTATGTACATTATTTACATTATTTATATTTGACGGATATTTGTCCTCATCTTGTTTGTTGTTACCACAACGTTTCGGCTGATATACCCTCCAGCCTTCATCAGGTGTCTTGGAAAAATTTCGAACCTGGGTTCTCATTCCTAAGGTATTTTTCGATGTTATCATTATTATTATTATCATTATTATTATTATTATTATTATTATTATTATTTTATGTTTGACTTTTGTTTTGCATTTGTACAAGTTGGATCCAAGTCTCACCCAGAGACCTCAAGAGACAACAAGTTAGAAGTTCATGTAGGTGTTATGCCTAGGGTACCATATATTTGGATTTGTACAGTTTTGTTCTAGTGAATGTTTAAGAAACCATGAGAAAATTATGTTTGTTTTAAAATTTGAGATCACATAGACAGTATTTTACGTAGGATATGGGCAGTTCCCATGAGCACTATCTTTTGAACTTCAGCCATTTTGGGGTTTCCTGGTATCTGAGTTAGGTAGTAATCAGCTCGTTTCGCTGTCATTCCCAGGGCACCTATGACAATAGGTATTGTTTTCGTCTTCAGATTCCACATTTTGCTAATTTCTATTTCAAGATCTTTATATTTGCTCAGTTTTTGACAGATACGTTTATATCGATTGGGACAGTCATATCAATGAGGAGGCATGATCTTTGTCTGAAGTCTTTCAGTATGATGTCTGACCTATTTGCGTCTATCTTTCTGTCAGTTTGAATGGTGAAGTTCCAGAGGAGTGCAATGTGATCATTTTCAAGTACTGGGGGTGGTTTGTGTTCCCACCAGTTTTTATCATGGGGCAAGTCCAGGTTTTTGCATATTACCCAGTGAATATATTGTGCAGCTCTATCATGCCTGTTGAGATACTCTGTAGGCGCAAGCAGACTGCACATGGAGACAACATGATCGATGGTCTCATTTTGTTGTTGGCATATACGACATAATGGGGAGCTGCCGTTCTTTAATATGTTGGCCTGGTAGTTCTTTGTAAGTAGGCATTGATCTTGGGCTACTATGATAAACCCCTCTGTTTCTGATTTCAAGCATGGTAGAAGGCTGTAAGAACTTCTTTATTATCTTCCCTAGACCATTTTTCATTCTTTTTCTTTTGGTTATTTGAAGACGAGCATGGATGGCCATCTGTTGGAATATTCCGGTTGTGGGGTACTTCCAGCTCCTGTGTGTCGGGAAGATTTGAACCAGTAGCAGATTTCTCGTCTCGGATCTGGTTCATTATCCGAGTAAGTGGTCCTTTATAACCCGGTCGATGACCATTCCGGTTTGTTAACAACAAACAAGATGAGGACAAATATCTGTCAGTTGTAAATAATGTAAATAATGATCATATTAACTTATCTCAACATTTTTAAGTATTATATATCAAAGCTTGGTTCTGGA
>NC_142935.1:15846089-15898589 GCF_046866305.1 Octopus bimaculoides
GGAATGAAAAATAATGGTTACCTCGTGTGTTTAAATGTACCCTGTATTTATATGAATAATATATAGTCTATTGACTAATTATTCTACACGCTAGGCCACTGGTAGAAAATTTTTTTTCTTACCCCGATATTATTATAGATAGATAGATAGATAGATAGATAGATAGATAGATAGATAGATAGATAGATAGATAGATAGATAGGTAAATGGACGGATAGATGGTTAGATAGATAGATGGATGTATGGATATGTGTGTATGTGTGTATGAGGCGTATGCTATCATGGCTATATGAGCGTGTGTGATTGTTCATGGCGCTAAAAAGAAAAAAGGAAAATATAAATTTAAGCATAAATCATTTTTTCTGTCGATGTTTCCGTCACAGTATGCTATGACGGTGGATGTAGGGGGAATGCAATTTCAGTTGGGCCCGATTATTACTGTGAAGAAAACATCTGATAACTGAAGAGGGCGTGTGCGTGACATCCAGGAGGAAAAAAAAAAAATAATCGCTAAGTGACGTCATCGTATTAGCGCCATCTATGAACAGACTCACACGCACATTTACGCTCCCGCCATCACAAACACTCACGCGTGCGCGCGCACACACATACACACACACACACACACACACACACACACACTCACACATACACACGCGCATACGCATGCACGCACGCACATATGCAAATACATGTTTGCATGTGTGCTTGTATGTGTGTGTGTGAGTGTATATATACATATATATATATATATATATATATATATATATACACATACACACATACACACACACATACACACACACACACACACACACACACACACACAGGTGCGCGCACATACATTTACATGCAAACATAATACGCACACAGACACATACACACACAAACATACACAGACATTCATACACACACATATATACATATACAGGCTTACAGAAATACATATATATGTACATGCATACACACATATATACATACCTGCATACACATACGTGCTTAGATTATCCATGTATCGATCTATCGACATGCAGGAAAATGCAAAAATGCATGTGTACATGTATTTATAAAGATAGCTGAATCTTACCGGAAACTTTAATGCGGCTAATAGGGTTTCTTTGTGAAACGCAGTTTGACGCCCTTCGTGCTCCTTAAATCGGGGATCAGCTTCAAAGAACACATTTTTTTCAAGCTCAATGAAAACTTTGTGGGTTCTGTGTGTGTGTGTGTGTGTGTGTGTGTGTGTGTGTGTGTGTGTGTGTGTGTGTGTGTGTGTGTGTGTGTGTGTGATATGCACCCATTCGTGCGCGACCTAGCGTGCAAATATGCGAACATATTTCTGGTGTTTGTGCGTTAGTGTACAGACCTTTGTGTATGTCTATATGTAAGTGAATATATGTACACACGCACGCCAACTCTAACATATGTGTGCATGTGTACATATATACACATACGCAAATAGATATCCATATATATATACATATATATATATATACATATATATATATATGCATGTATATATATAGATATGCATATACATACATATATATATATATATATATATATATATATATATATATATATATATATATATATATACATATATATATATACATATATATATATATATACATATATATATATATATATATATATATATATATATATATATATATATACATATATATATATATATACATATATATATATACATATATATATATATATATATATATATATATATATATATATATATATATATACACACATACATACACACACACACATACACACACACACATACACACACACACACACACACACCGTTTAATGGCATGCATAACTAAGCATCAGCGTAACACATAAACACGCACGCGCTTTTTCTCTCACTAATCCTCCATCTACCAATGTATCTCACTCTCTCTCTATCTTTCTCTCAATATATCTTTATACGTTTCTATCTATTTATCTCATATCTATATCTCTCCATATATTTATCTGAAGTTTTCTTTTCTCTCTCTAACACTGTCTCTATTTCTCTCTCCCCCAATTTCTCTCTCTCTCTCCTTCTCTCTCTCTCTCTCTCTCTGTATATATATATGTGTGTGTGTCTATCTATCTATCTATCTCTGTCTGTCTATCTTTAACCTCCTCTCCTCTCACTCTGCCTCTCTATCTATCTATCTATCTATCTATCTATCTATCTATCTATCTATCTATCGACCTATCTATCTCTCTCTTTCGTTCCATCTCGCTCTCTCGCTCTCTCTGTCGTTGTGTATATATATATATATATATATATATATATATATATATATGTATATGTATGTATATGTATGTATGCGTATGTATCTAGCTGTTTGTCTATCTATCTATCCATCTCTCCATCTCTCTAGCCATTTTTCTGTTTCTATCTACCTACTTTTCTCTCTTCTCTTTTCCTCATTTAAAAGTACACGCACAGTCACGCACGCACACACACACACACACACACACACACACACACATATATATACACGTAACACAACTAAAATTTAATGATGTGTGTGTGTTTGCGCACAGGTGTATGCGTGTGTCTGTGGTATGTGAGTGAGAGAGAGAAAGAAAGAGAGAGAGAGAGAGAGAGAGAGAGAGTGTGTGTGTGTGTGTGTGTGTGTGTGTGTGTGTGTGTGTGTGTGTGTGTGTGTGTGTGTGAAAGCAGTCGAAAGTTATTCCATTCCCGCTTTTCATCGTGGAGTCATTCTCGTTTGTCCATTTTATTCGGCTAATTGCGCATGCGAAACTTCCTCCCTAGTTTAAACATAATCCTCTCGTTTTATCCTCCACTCCATCCACACACGATTTTATATTTTCGACATCACCAGGGATTGAACTGCTCAAAGCCAATCTCACTTTTCTTTGTTTCTTCATTTTCTCGTAGTTGTTGTTGTCGTTGTTGTTCTTAGATTTTCCTTCTCATTTAGCAGCGTTCGTTTATTCTTTTTTTTATATATATATTTCTTTATGCTTTTATTCATCTTATTTACCTTTTCTTTTCGTATTTGCTCCGTTTGCACTTTGTAGCCGAGCGTTAATTTGCTTAATTTACAAAACTGCAGGTGACAGCATTACGAATTGACGCCGAGGATTCTTCCGTCGGTTTCGACGATGATTACGAAATCGTTTGATTCAACAGAATTCTTTTACTCGTGAGATCATACATGTAAGCTGCTGAATATTCCACAGTATTCCATGTATACACAGGCGTATGTATGTCTATGTGTGTGCATATGCATGAGTGCATGCGTATATGCGTGTGTATGTGTGCCCCAATTTTATTGTTTCCCGCAAGCAGGAAGAGCATTTTTTTTTTATATTTTGGGATTTCAACTGAGAACATATGAAGGTGTCTATCGTATATTGTCGATCATTTTAGCCATCGATCTATGGATTCTGTCATCTCACCAATATGACAATGTCAATTTCATGGCTGTGTGTTAAGAAGCTTGCTTCCTAACCACACAGCTCCTTTCTGTGATAGGTACAAGGCTGGGAATTTGGGGGGAGGGGGCTAGTCGATTACATCGACCCCAGTGCATAACTGTTACTTATTGCATTGACCCCGAAAGGACAAAAGGCAAAGTCGGCAGAACGTAAAGCCGGAAAAAAATCTTGAAAAAATGGCTTGATACATCGTGTTAGTTGTAAATGAGTGTCATTGCCATACAAGCGTTTCCGACCTTCTGCAAAAACATGCCTGATCGTGGTGAAATATTATTTACTTCGAAACGGGTGACGGAGGGTGCCAGAAATGAGATTGGGCTGTAGGAAAATCTGCCTGGAGGAATCCTTTCTAACCCATGCAAACATTGAAAAGTGTACGTTAAAAATGAAAACCATGACAACGACGACGACGGCAGCGGCTGCGGCGACGACTACCAACACTACCACCACGAATGCGACGGTGATGATGATGATGATGATGATGATGATGATGATGATGATGATGATGATGATGATGATGATGATGATGATGATGATGACGACGATGATGATGATGATGATGATGATGATGATGATGATGATGATGATGACGATGATTCCGGTCCGTAATCCTGGATATAGTATATTACATGCAGTGTTTTAAAGATCAGAATTAAATCTTTACTGCATTACCATAAATTTATTTTTGTGTTCTTCACTGCATCGTAATTCAATTATTTCTTCTCGTTGATCCAACATCACAATTTAAAATGGATTTTACTTCATCCCTGGTTTTACTTGAAAGGAATAAAAAGCAAAGAATCTTCTGTCAGTTTTTAGCTATGATAAGCGTCCAGAATTTTTTTCTTCAAATCCATTTTATTAAAAGTAAAAATTAAAACAACACACACAAATTTCTGCCAACTCAGACAAGCCGTTAAATATGGTTGTTGTCTTTTTCTGCTTTCTTTTTTAAAATGTTCTAAAATTTTCCAATTTTTCAGTAAATGTTTTCAATACAGTTTTACAATCAATCAATCAATATAATGAATTTCTCTTGATGTAAAAAGAGATCTCATATTAAGCTTTTGAAATATCCGAGCTAGATAATAAATGTTATTTTCGTTTCCTTACTTCTTAGCAATATTTTTGTCCTCTTCCCTCTCTAACCATGGTATCAAAAGGGCTTATACATCTTGCGAAGCAATTTCCTTTGAAGAGCGAACTATTTGACTTCCGTGTGTAAAACAAGAAGCTCAACATACTGTTCATTATCATCAGAACAAAACTTCATGAATAAGCAATCGTATGTGATATTTTATTGATAGTTTTAATAACTATACAAAGCGAATAATGTAGAACTCAACTCATTTGTTTTGTTACAAGTTTGCGTCCGTGAACAATACCATGTATTTTCTCAGTGACACCAGGATATATGCTTTTTAAAACCTTCTATGAGGCTTTTATGCCTTCTAAACATTCAAACAACACCATCCGCTGCAATCGATATCAAATTTTGTAACAGAACTTTATATTCGTCGATTCAAAATTTTAAAACAACCACAGGTAACCTGCGGCCCGCGGGAATTTATGATAAGCCTGCCTAACGAAAAAATACTTTCACAACTTTGAGTAGTGTGGCCCGCCTGATGATGAGTCATGTCTCAAGCAGCCTGCTTCCCGATAAAGGGCTGCCCCTGTCTCAAAGCAATATAGTTTGTCTAGTAGTGTAAGGTGCTGAGCATTTTACAAATAATATACCTTCTTTCGATTTACAGCCATCATTAAAATAACGTTCATACGCCATGACAAGGGCCTTGTTATCAACAATGGCGGGCTCATCAAGCTGAACTGGGAAATATCTTATTTTTTTGCAAACTGTCAACTCGTTGCTCTTCAATATTTCCAGGTATTTCAAAAATTTCTCTCCAATTTGAATCGATGCTTAATAGCAAGCATTTAAAAAAAGATCTGAAGGATCTCCATGCATGACATTTCAAATAAGTTTTTTTCATACAGGTTTTATGACTTTTACAATCATTGTATGACAACAGCCATTTTGGGTTGTTGTTTTTTTTTTTTTGCAACGATTTTTGCAATCTCACAGGAAGGAAAACTATAAGGGTTTCATCAATTTATTTTTCTTCTTTCATGCATAAGCCTATGAGTTACGATGCTGCTTAAAAATGGTTTTCATTTTCTTTGTCAGTCTTAGTTTTATTTGTGTTATTCTTTTTCAAATTATCTGAAGACTTGATATTTTAAAACCTCATTTTGGAAAAACAGTTTTGATGTGGAGGTTATGGGGTATTATTGAGAAGTCTTTTAGTAAAACTATAAAACAGTTTTCACCTGGTATTGACAGAATGTTTTTCTTAAAAAGTCTCGTATATTATCATTATGCAATTACGATGTAAATGTGACGGTGATAAGGTATTTAAAAATGCACGAAATCTGAAATAAAGATTGGATATTTCATTAAATAAGCTGTGGAATCGGTACATGGGTCTTCTTACACTAAATACACAATTCTTGTCTTTCTGACACACTCTTTAACAAGAACTATCAAAGTAACAGATAGACTTAACAAGTGTGATCTCTATTTTGTTACGGTGTTAGTTATACAAGTTGCCATTTTTTCACAATCGTGTTGAACTCCAAACTACATTTTAATCAAAACAAATTTAAGCCGATATTTTCGTATCTAAAACCTCTAAAACTACACCAAAAAAAAAAAAATAAGGATGTCTAATATAATCATCAGACCACACATTCGAGGCGAGGACGTACATGATTAAATCAGCCCCAGTATTATACTGGAACTTATTTTTTATCGAATTTGTGAAGATGAAATCCAAAGCTAAGACCAGCAGCATTTGAACTCAGAATGTAAAAGGAGTTCATTTTATCGTTTAGAAGTAAAGCGCAGATTTATGATAAAGTTGTCTCACTCTAGAGAACTAGGTCAATGATGCGTCTTTAGCCAGAAATCATGCTGTATTTTCAAGGAAAATTACATTTATAGATCTGTTTGTATTCAATTTTTTTATTTTTTTAAAATCATATACAGGAGCAAACATTCAAAACTCAATTTTATTGTTAAGATGCACGATTACGAACTGAGGGGGTTAATTAAGTAATTAAAAAGAGACAAAGAGGTCATTACACATAAAATAAGGGACAAACGCTAAAATCAAGAAGCAGCAGAACATTAAAAGAAATGGTTGATAATAAATGATGACATGAAAATTAACATCCACAACTGTGTTTAATTACGTAAGAGTTGATTATTGTCTACTTAACAATGTTTAGAAAGGCAGCGTGATAGCAGAACCTTTAGCACAGAGCACAAAATGTTGAGCGACATTTCGTCTGGCTTTTTACATTCTGGGTTCAACTCCCGCTGAGATCAATTTGCTTTTCATTCTTTTGGGGTCGACAAAATAAGTACCAGTTGAGCACTGGGGTCGATATAATCGACTCAGCTTGTCATCATTTCCAGTTCGGTAAAATACTAGTCAAGGAATCCTTCTCAAAATTGCTGGCCTTGTGCTCTGCAACAGACCGGCGTCCCATTAGGGGGCAGTAGTGTCATTTCAATCGTTTACATTCCATGGAAACCGGGTAACCAGCCTTATGAGTTTTAGAGGTCAAGGAAAAAGTGAAACAGTCTTTAGAATGAACAACAGCCCCCTCCCACTTCTTTTCATACGGTTCAGCTCCCTTTAACGTTATCGTCAGCATAATACACACCCCGAAAAGTGTTTGAAAAGATTGATAACCTATGTTTTACTTCAGTAAAATATTCTTCCCTTTTCGCCCCTAAAAATCCCATTTCCACTTGGGTGAGGTGCCAAATCGCATTCATTGAGAAACCTGGTTCTAAACAATGCATGTAGTACCATACGACCCATTATCGATTTCGTTTTTATGACGGTATCATTTAATTTAAGGGAGATGTAACTGCTACCCCTTGGAGTGCGATCGATCATACGGAGGCTCAAATTCTCATTGGCTCGTAATAACTTGCAACGTTTTTGTGGAGGGGTGTAAAATCTATAGATAGACAAAGTAACAGCAGATTTGAGAGAAATTATAGATATGTTTAATTAGATTGATAAAATAAATAATGGATTAATATATTACATGAGACAAGGGATGAGGATTAACTGAAACTGTAGAGCATCTAATAGTTACGACTATTTACATAAGATTCTATTCCTGCCAGGCTTGAATTTCTCCTTCATCAGCAATGAAATAAAGTACTGAGGGGGATATAAACGCTATATCAATTCACCAAACTTCAGAGCTTATACCTACGTTAGAAATCATTTCGTCAGATCCAAGGATTAGCTCTAGAATAGATAGTAATGTGATTAATCAACCCTTAAACGGTCAGCATCAATTGATGTTTCATTTGAGAACAGCGAACGTCATCAATCGATGTACATTTGTACAATGCGGATATCTCAAATGAATTTATGCTCACACCGGATACAAAAAAAGTTTTAGGAACTTTCCGATAATGAAAATATAATTTCATTGTGCGAGAGACTAACAATTATAGTTTTTGTACTTATATAAAGTGAAAATAAGTATAAAAATAAAAGGGTTTTGGGGGTTTTTTTCTCATTTGTCACGCACACGCATGCAACCTTTTCCCTCTGCTTAAGGGTTAAATAATGATATATTAAGATCAATCTGCACATCCAACTTAACATGGACGAACTGTGAAAACGCCATAAACTGCAGTATTCGCCTTGAGAAAGTACCTCCTTTAGACGTTTGGCGTTTTCACAATACGATTCTTACAGACTGGTATTCGTTACAAATACCGCTTCCGTTGCTAAATTATACAGTAATGTGACTGATTAAAAAGAAAATTAAATGCCTTGTCCGAAGAAACAATCTACCGCCCTCTCCAGGAATTGAACCAACGCTCACACGACGCTCAGTCTAAGACCTCAACAACTAGGCCACGTATTATTAGGCAATGTGTGGGACTGAGCAGCATACAGTATCTAGTACATTACAGTCGTTGTATGTTTTTCGATATACATGGATAAGTACATAAATGGTACCAATAATATGCAGAGGTTAAATTAAGACGTGACTCGAACATCCCATGTTTTTATTTATATATCCGAGAAAACATCGTATCGTCTAAGATATCATTTCTTACACGTTATTTTTATAGTTCTTCCAGTTTTACTTCGAAACTGTCTAGGGTGAAGGACCCTGACGAAAATCCACTGACCATGATACTAGGTTGTATATCCAACAGTGTGTGCAGTCGCTGCATTTGAAATACGTGTAGTTCTGGAAAATATGCAGTAAATAACTGTTAAATAAAATTATGGATGTGAAAAATCTCCATTCTCCTTATCGTTAATAATGTTATATAAAAGGCGGCGAGCTGGCAGAAACGTTAGCACGCCGGACGAAATGCTTTGCGGTATTTCGCCCGTCGCTTTGTTCTGAGTTCAAATTCCGCCGAGACGATTTTTGCTTTTTATCCTTTCGGGGTCGATAAAATAAGTGCCAGTGAAACTCTGTGTCAATGTAATCGACTAGTCTCCTCTCCACAAATTTCAGGCCTTGTGCTTCCAGTATAAATGATTATTAATGTTTTATATATAATATAATATAATATATATACACACACACACACTATATATATATATATATATATATATATATATATATATATATATATATATATATATATATATATATATATATATATTAGGAAATAGGTGTTACCTTTAGAATTACCTTCTATTCTTTCTGAAATCTCAACCTGTCTCTTTCAGATTAACTGTCCGTGCAAGCTGTAAGATGCATCTGGAAAACTTCCCAATGGATACGCAGCAATGTCCACTTGAGTTAGGCAGCTGTAAGTATGTTACCTGTCTCAACTTCCGCCAAATGTTATAAAAATGTCTACCGTTTCATATAAAACTTACCAAACTACAAGACGTACAGAAATAAAAAAATAATACAGATTTATTTATTGCACAGAATTATGATAATATTCGTGTTCACAATTTTCTATTTTATCTTCCTTACTTCTTTACTTCGGCGTCGTTTTTCGTGTCTTTTCTTTAATATATATTCTATCGTGTTCATCTCATTTCAGCTTTTTTACTTCTTATCCCAGTTCTCTTTCTCTCTTATTTCCTTCTCCTCACACCCTCTCTCTCTCTCTCTCTTTCTCTCTCTCTCTCTCTTTCTTTCTCTCTCTCTCTTCTCTCTGTACATCTCGTTTTTCTCTTTCTTGTTTTTTGTCTTCAAGTAGCCGTCACCTCCCAAGAGCTAGAAGTTCTGCAAAAGTTTCAATTCCTTTATTATTATTTTTTTTGTTTTTTTTTTCCAGAAAAGCTTCATTTATTTAGTTAATACTACGAAGCTGACGTATAGGTGCCATGGCCCAGTGGTTAGGGCAGCGGACTCGCAGTCATAGAATCGCGGTTTCGATTTCCAGACCACGCGTTGTGAGTGTTTATTGAGCGAAAACACCTAAAGCTCCACGAGGCTCCGGCAGGGGATGGTGGCGAACCCTGCTGTACTCTTCCACCACAACTTTCTCTCACTCTTACTTCCTGTTTCTGTTGTGCCTGTAATTCAAAGGGTCAGCCTTGTCACACTGCATCAAGCTGAATATTCCCGAGAACTACGTTAAGGGTATACGTGTCTGTGGAGTGCTCAGCCACGAGCAGGCTGTTCCGTTGATCGGATCAACTGGAACCCTGGCCGTGGACGTTGTAAGCGATGGAATGCTAACAACAACAAACGAAGCTGACACAACTGTGTAGTTAAAAAGTTCACTTCGCAACTACACTATTTCAGGTTCGATCCCATTGCATGGCTCATTGGACAAAAGCCTTCTAATTATGAATGAAATTTGGTAGATAAAAACTATGTGTAAGCTGGTCGGAGGGACAATTTCTATTCTCGGGTAGTAGACCTAATCCACCACCCAATTTAATACCTCCATCCGGTCTCTGAGTACCTTTAGTAGGATCTGCCTTGTTGCGAGAATTCAGGGTCGGTTTCTGGTCCATGAAAAATTTCCTCCCGCCAATCACAGAAGCCCTTTAAAAAGTGATGGGCGCCACCAATCCAAAATGGGCATATACCTTGTACTGTCATATTCTCAGTGTGTTGAAGGCAAGAAAAGTATTATAGTTCTATATTTAAGAGATGAGGAATTATGTACATTATTTACATTATTTATATTTGACGGATATTTGTCCTTATCTTGTTTGATGTTAACACAACGTTTCGGCTGATATACCCTCCAACCTAGTTGTTAGGTTCTTAGACTGAGCGTCGTATGAGCGCTGGTTCAGTTCCTGGAGAGGGCGGTACATTGTTTCTTCGGACAAAGCATTTAATTTTTCTTTTTAATCAGTCATATTACTGTATAATTTAGAAAACAGGTTCGAAATTTCCCCAAGACACCTGATGAAGGCTGGAGGGTATATCAGCCGAAATGTTGTGTTAACAACAAACAAGATGAGGACAAATATCCGTCAAATGTAAATAATGTAAATAATGTGCAAGAAAAGTATCTACGTAATCACACATGAATACAATTGGATACATATTCATTTATTTTTTACCTGCTTTAGACCATTAAACTGTGGCCATGTTGGGGTACTGCCTTGAAAGATTTTGTCGCAGAAATCGGCCCCAGTACTTAAACTTAAGTTTAAATCTAGTTCTCATTCTGTCAATATCGCTTACCGAACTTCTAAGTTATAGGGACATGATCAAACCAACACCGGTGGTCAAGCGGTGGGGTAGGTAGTTAATAATCACAGACACAAGCACACACGCATAAATTGATATAGATGTAGGACGGGCTTCCACACAGTTTCTATCTAAAAAAAAATGCACTTACAAGGCATTGACCATAGCAGGGCTACAGTATAAGATACTTGCTCAAGGCGCCGCGAGGTGGGACTGAACTCAAAACTATATGATTGCAAAGCGAGCTTCTTAACTACAGAGCCTTTATGTGTACGATACATTTTGTGCACGAATGTATGGCGGTGGATCTTCGTCGTTGTTCGACGAGGAGGATTCAGCTGTTTGCGCAACTGAATTACCTGCAATTGAATGGACGTATTGGTGGTTGAGTATTCCACAGACACGTGTTCCCTTAACATAATTCTCTGCTAAAATCAGCGTGATACAATGTAAGTCAAGGTGTTTACCATTAGAATTATACGTACAATTCACTCTGCGGGCTTCCATACAGTTTCCGCTTGCTCAGTTTAACTCACAAGGCATGGGTCGTCTCGAGGCTACCGAAAATTATAAATTCCCAAGACGGCTCACTGTTGGATTGAACCAGCGACCTAGTGGTTGCGTACCGAACTTCTGAACCATTCTGCTGTATTGTGCTTTAATACACACACACACACACACACACACACACATATACATATCCATATCTATATATATCTATCTATATATATATATATATATATATATATATATATATATATATATATATATATATATATATATGTATGCATGTGTGTGTATATATATATATATATAGAGAGAGAGAGAGAGGGGGGGGAATAAGAGAGAGAGTAAGACTGAGAGAGAGAAAAAAGAGAGATGTATGTAGGTATGTAGGTATGCATGGATGGATGCATACATGTATGATGTTCGCATAAACGTACATACTTACAACATATAATACATGCATACATAATCCGATACAATTTGTAAATAGGAGACCAAAGTACCTAATAGATGTAGTAAAGTTTATTCATATATATCTCTATCTTTTATATATGTCTAAGTGGATATATGCTTGCGCTACGAATCTATGTACATGTATGTATATGTGTACGTGTGTGTGTGTGTGTGTGTGTGTGTGTGTGTGTGTGTGTGTGTGTGTGTGTGCGTGCGGACGTGCGTATGTAAAAATATATAAATACCTTTGTGAAAGTCTATACATGGGCACGTGACGTATGTATGTGTGCCAGAAGTTATTTTGTAACACTATATTTACGTATCTAATAGATTTACTCCGATATGATAATATTCATTCTAAGTACATTTAAACATCTCGAAAATAATCATTTTAAACCCTTTAGAAGTAAACAGATTTTTCATTAGCTCTCATTCAATTTTGAGATTGTATTCTAAGAAAATTGAAACTGAAGGCATCAGTAAATCTTCATATATTTCTTATATATTTCATATATTTCCTCTCTTTAATTTTTTTTTACAGTGCTCTTTATGGAAATTCTTTTATCAATAAGAAATATAGAAATATTTTTTAGATGTAGGTATAAAGAAATTTCAAAGATAGATCATACAATATTTACAACAAAATGCTGATAGAAATTTATTGAATAGCAAAGAATATTCGAGAAGAAATCGAATAAGCTTCTTAATTAGATATTGGAAATAAATTTATCAAAACAAATTAAGAAATCTTAGCTTATATGTATATAATCATTAAATGTGGCACATGAAAGTCTTTTATTGAGTTGATAAATCGATATCTTTATCGTAAGCTCTGGACAAAGTCAAAAAGAGACGCTATGGTTGAGTGAGTAAGGCGTTGACCTTTCACCACGATGGCCATCGTCAGTTTATTGGTGATGTTCGTTCTTTGGAACAAGGCATTGAACCGTTCTCGTCTCTGTCTATTTATAAGTATCTTGCGTAATATAGAAGTGACGAAACGCTAATAGAACTGGAAATTGGGAAGTTACATTCGAAATTGACAAGCTGTTAGCTAAGTTTTAAATTCTGTAAATTAAAGAATGAAAGCATGTTTCAGAAAGTTGTTTCTTTTTCATGTTAATAATATTCACTGAATTTTAATTACTTCAGAATCTCAGAGTTAATTACTCAGGATTTCTTGAATATTCACAACATGCAAAGCTACAAAGAACGCTTAATATATTTAGTTAGTGTTTAAGGCAGTGAGCTGGAAGAAGGGTTAGCACGTCGGGCAAAATGCTTAGCGGTATTTCGTCCGTCTTTACGTTCTGAGTTCAAAATCTGCCGAGGTCGACTTTGCTGTTCAATAAAATACGTATCAGTTACGCACTGGGATCGATGTCATCGACAGGGCCTTCGCCCCCAAAGTTGTTGGCCGTACTAAAATTTGAAATCAATATATTTAATGTGTTCTGAGTATGATTTAAAATTGTATCCGGTAGTGAGGTCATGGTTGGAGAGTTCCAAAATTTTGAAGAGTGTGGAAATACCTCTTTGCCATTATTGTTCTCATATCTGCTCCGGCCCGGAGTATTAGCATTTTGCAGATTTGCCTCCGGAAGAAGGTGACTCAAGGCATCCCAACGAACCCAGGGTAGATGAGGCCCTTCAGTTCTTTAGTTGCTCAACTAAGAGAAGGTAACTCCATATAAATCCTGCATCCTTATAACTACTGGGCTCGTGTTACATGCGCACTGTAATAATATTCACCGTACAGCAAACCAAGATACCAGCACCATAACATTCTTTTCACAAGTCCAGTGGCGATAGGGAAAAGGCGACGAGGGCAGGTAGAGGATGCTACTGGAAGTCATTAGCTTTAACCCTGCACACAGGTGACCATAGGCAGATAGTTGTTTTCCACAAACTGCTGTGCCTTGCTGAAACCCTCATTCGACGGAGAGACGAGAAAGTCCAGTAATATATTTCATGCAGAGATTATTTAAAAGTTAACTATAAACAATTGTGATAAGAAAAACGATTGTTAGTCAATGACTAGGCAAGAGGTAAGGGAAACAAGTCCGGGCATAAATTAAATGTTCTAATTTTAATATAAAGAGGCGCTGACAGCATATTTAAATGATAAAAAAGATGTGTTTGATTATTTCCAATGTTTTTAACATCATAAATAATCCCAATAAGGTGAAATACACAGATTAGCAGAATATATTAAGCATTATCTAACATTATTCTCTTACGAATCAACCAAGAAAGATAACTTTTAACAGTTTTCACTTCTTAGCTATCGTCGAAAGAAGCATAGTTTTCAACACTGTTTGCTAACCCTTATATTAACAGGCTTATTGTAGAGAATTGTTTGTAAAAAATGCGGTGTGATGCCAAGAAATGAGATTAATTGATAGTTAAATTACAAAGAACCATTGACCTTACACATGAATCAAGGAAATAGGTGTGATTATTTCCATCGGAAATCAAAATAGCAGAATTAAATACTATTGTTTTAATTCTACTATTCTTTTTCATATTAGCCCTGGTCGAACGTTGTTATGCACTGTTTGGCTATCAACGCAAACCATCACACTAAAACATATTGCATTGTTGAATTGTCTATGCATATTCTCTAATTAATAATAAATTAGCACATTTGTCTTTTAGGCACTTTTAATTGAACTGAGTCAGTTTTGTCTATATTGAGAGAATTATTCAATTCATTTTGCTTTCCCTCGCATTTGATATCCAGTATCAATGCTGACAGCAATACGATTGATCCCAGAAAACAGCAGTGAGTTTCCTTCAGAATGCCAACAAGTAATAATGTTAACGTGTTGACAAATAGAATAACACAGGGATTATTCTGATTGGTGCTTTTGACATGATGTTATAGAACAGGCACCTCTACAATAATAAAAATTTGGTGGGAGAAGCATGTGTGCGTAGGAATATAAACATGCATGTGTGTGTGTGTGTGTGTGTGTGTGTGTGTGTGTGTGTGTGTGTGTGTGTCTGTGGTCTGTGTGTCTGTGCGTGTACATATATATCTATTATGAGTGTATGTGTATAGATAGATATAGATACAGAGAGAGATATGCGTATGTGTATACAAACATAAATGTATGTTATATATATATTTATATATATATACTAGCAGAAATACCCGGCGTTGCCCGGGTTAAAGAGAATAATGAAATCTAAAAACGCCGTCTAGACTACGCATCATCTTTATATATAGAGATGTATATACACACACGCACCCAAACACACGTATATATATGTATATCAATATAAATATATGAAAGTCAATGAAGTTTCGTAAAAAAGGTGATCATGTACATACTTTCTTGCTGTTGTGATTATAACACCTCATTGTAAACTATGTTCCTTGTTTTCCCTTGTGGAGCATATACAAATAGGTTTTTTGTTGCTGCCCACTCTTGAGCAGCCAACATACAGTTGTCCATGTGAGAAGCAGGGCTCTTCCAAGAGAAGACCAGCTACAGACAGTGTTTGACCTTGATATTTGTTTATGGACATGGCAAAAGTCACACGAAGGGGGAATTGTAGTCTTCTCAATGTAAAAGGAATGTCTGCTCCTGATGGAGTAAGAGGAATTCTTGGAATAAAGACGTCATCCCCTTTTGCACATCCAGAAAGAATGGTAGCCTCGATCACGTGTGACATCCTTTTCTAAATAATGCTCATCTGTTATGTTCGGGTTAAAATTTCATCAACATCAAAAATATATGAATTTTCATGGGAGTTATGGCCGTTATGCAGAAGAATATAATTTCCAAATTTCATAAAGCTCCATTCAGTACTTTTGACGTAGTTTTGGATAAGAAAACAAATGACTAATGTGTGTGTTTGTGTGCATGTGTATGTGTGTGTGATGGGTGTATATATGTATAGATATCTGTATGCATGTATATATGTATATATGTGTACATATTACATGTACATCTATATATATATATACATCTACACATATGTATACATATACATGTATGTATAGATCTATATATATATATACATATACGTGTACATCTATATGTATACATATACATCTCTCTCTCTCTCTTTCTCTTTCTCTATCTCTCTTTCTCTCTCTCTCTCTCTCTCTCTCTTTCTCTCTCTCTTTCTCTTTCTCTCTCTCTCTCTCTGAAAGTATCTGTCATTACAGTATCGAAATGGTGTACATATACATGTCTATGTATACATATACATCTCTCTCTCTCTCTCTTTCTCTCTTTCTCTCTCTGTGAAAGTATCTGTCACTACAGTATCGAAATGTGATTGTTTCAGTTAGTGGAATAGTTTCATTTTTAAAGTGAAAGTATTTGACATGAGAGTTTTTGTTTCACTTTTGACACGTAATACTTAAATAGTGGAGGAGATATTATGTTGCCGTGTGCTCGAACTCTGCAAGAAGTTAATAATTTTTTTTTGACTAAAACACAACTGGAACCCTAAGTAAGGCATGTGTAAAATTTGAATGAAATTGGTTGCGTAGTTCTCGAGTTTTAGGGATTCACACAGACAGACAGACAGACAGACAGACAGACACACATTCTCATTTTTATATATATATATATATATATATATATATATATATAAAGTGTAGTATATTGCCACTTAAGTGTGGCTGACCCCTAGGGGTGGATGTTACTGTTGCTTTTAGCCCCAGGAGGACATCTCCTCCAGCTGGCTTATCGACACACGACTGTGTCCTGTTTGCCAAGGGAGTTATCCCTCTCACCTCGACCAGCAGCACGAACGTATCCGGATACGTTCGTGCTGCTGGTCGAGGTGAGAGGGATAACTCCCTTGGCAAACAGGACACAGTCGTGTGTCGATAAGCCAGCTGGAGGAGATGTCCTCCTGGGGCTAAAAGCAACAGTAACATCCACCCCTAGGGGTCAGCCACACTTAAGTGGCAATATACTACACTTTATCGTGCAGTTACTGTTAATACTTCATATAGAGAATTAACATTGCTTATATATATATATATATATATATATATATATACATACATACATACATGTGTGTGTGTGTTTGTGTGTGTGTGTGTGTGTGTGTATGTTTGTGTGTTTGTGTGTATGTTTGTCCCCCAACGTCGCTTGACAACCGATGCTGGTGTGTTTACGACAGCGGTTCGGCAAAAGAGACCGATAGAATAAGTACTAGGTTTACAAAGAATAAGCTCTGGGGTCGATTTGCTCGACTAAAGGTGGTGCTCCAGCATGGCCGCAGTCAAATGAATGAAACAAGTAAAGAAGTAAAAGAGTAAAAGCGTATAAAGAGTATATGTGTGCGTGTGCGTGTGCGTTTTATATATATATATATATATATATATATATATATATATATATATATACATATATATATATATATATATATATATATATATATATATATATATATAGGTATGTATATGTATGTATGGATATATGCATATATTTATATATTATTTATATTATATATATATATGTTACATATATGTTACATATATATAACATATATAAGTATATATAAATATTATTTATATGCATATATATGTACAGATATATATATATATAACATATATGTATATGTTGTTGTATTTGGGGATGGTCATGTTGCCAGTTTAGCCAATAAAAACACACGTAAACGCTCGTAAAGCGAAAACTCATAAAAAGAAAACTCGTAGATCCGGGGTCTCGTAAAGCGGGTCTTCGTAAAGTGAGGTATTACTGTATATATCTCGAAGTGTATTAGATTACATACAGCTCACAAAAGCTGGTATATTTATCTGGGTTGCTGAAACACAAACACAATCAATGATCTACTAACGCAAACAACACCAAATTCTACGAAGGCTGTCACCAAATGCTTGTCCGTCTAATTTTATTTCGTGTACTGTATTATAATGAGTTGCAATGGCACGTTGCTGTCCTTTCGCAGCATTCTACACGGCTAAAATGAAAAATAAACTTGTTCCCAAACAGAACCGCAATTATCTACACACAATTATATACACCAGCTACGTTGATGACATATTTATTGTGACAAATACAAACGTACATGCTGAAAGATTTCAGGAAAATCTTGAAAATAGCTCACTCTTAATATTTACGATCCGTCATGCCTAAACTCAAGCCGTAACACCCTCCTCCCATCCTCACACATAAATATAGCGGTTAGGAATAACACATGTAACACCCCAGTTTACACACACAAAATACAGACAAGGTGCATTCCAGAATATTTCAGACGTTTCTTGGAGAGGCAGTTATGACTGTCGTACGTTATTTGATATCGCTTGTTTGACGTTGATGATTCAACAGCATCGAATCAGAGAAGACAAATAAGCGATATCAAACAAACGTGTTAATATTTTCCTAGTTCACCCCCACCTCTCTCTCTCTCTCTCATTATTTCTCTCTCTCTCTCTCTCACACACACACACACTCACTCTCTCTGTTTCTGTGCGACTGTTTAGTTACGTCTGCATGAATGTGTAATATCTACCTTCTCTCTCTCTCTCTCTCTCTCTCTCTCTCTCTCTCTCTCTCTCTTTCTCTCTCTCCCTCTCTTTGTTTCTGTTTATGTGTGACTGTTTAGTTACATCTGCATGAATGTCTAATATGCCCCCTCTCTCTCTCTCTCATACGCCCCATCACTCTCCTCTCGTACTCCCTCATTCTCTTTCGTTCTCTCTCTCTCATTTTCTCTCAATTTTTCTTTCGTTTTCTCTCTTTTTGTTTCTATCTCTCTCTCTCTTTCTCTCTGTGAGCATCTAATTATGTTTGTATGTTTAATATCTTTCTCTCTCTCCGTCTCTATCTCTCTCTCTCCGTCTCTATCTCTCTCTCTCCGTCTCTACCTATATCAACCTGTATGTGAATATTTCTGCGTGTATGTATGTGTTAGTGTGCGTGTGTAAGCGTTTGCCTCCAGTGCCAAAACGTACTGTCTCCAACACAAGTTCAATATCCAGACAGCTGCACTAATTCGCCAGCATTCATATAACCATGCTCACTCGTCTCAACCCGATCTAATTCTTGCCTCTATCTTTAAGGCAACACTATCACCGCTTATGATAACCGAGTGCATTGAGTTTATAATCTGATATAATTACACTAATCTTGCTTTAACATGTCATTTCACGGTTATATCTAACATAATAAATATTTCTACGTCAATTAAGTTTTCATTATTTCTGCTAAACATTAGTTTCTTGCACTGGCTCAAGACCATAAATTGTTAAGACGGATTAGAGTTTATTAAAGTAACTCCAGGTAACTGTATTAAGATTTGTTCTGTCAACGTTTTCAGTTCAGAACATAATGGAAGGTACTCGGACCCGTCTGTCAGCTCAACACCTTTATTATTTCATTAGAAATCTCTAACTCTGCTATAAGACGAAAGGTTACAGTCGATTAAACAGGCTACAGGACATTATTTTTATATTATTTTATTAACACCAGGAAAAGGTGTTAATATATCTATTTTTATTAACCATAGAATGATTAATAACAAAGTCTGGTTCGGTTGCATTTGGTGTCGGTCAATATTGACATCCATCCTACCGATTTTGAAAAGTAGATGCCATTGACTGCGAATGCACATTTTGTCTATTACTATACGCTGTCATTAAGCCGGCAAGCTAGTAGAGTTGTTAGCACGCAGGACAAAATACTTAGCGGAATTTCGTCCGTCTTTACGTTCTGAGTTCAAATTCCTCCGAGGTCGACTTCGCCCTTCATCCTCTTCGGAGTCAATAAAATAAGTACCAGTTGCGTACTGGAGCCGATGTAATCGAGTTAACCCCTCCTCCGAACTTGCTGACCTTATATTAAGCTTTGAAACCATCATTATAACCTGTGTGATGTTGTATCTATATTAGATATTAGCTTGGTAAAAGATATTAGCTTGGTAAAAATGCTTTGCTACATTCGTTCTGGCTCTTTATGCTCTGAGTTCAAATCCCGCAGAGGTCGGTTTTTCCTTTCATCTTTTTAGGGTCGATGAAATAAAATACTAGTCAAAAACTGGGATTGATGTGATCCACTAAGCCCTCTCCAAAAGGTATCTGATTTCCACACAGTTTTCATCAACCAGATTTACTCAAAAGGCATTGGTGGTTCTGGAACGGTAGCAGTAGACGCTTGCCTCTATGATGTCACGCAGTAATACTGAACCCGAATCTATGTGGATCTCAAGCCGTACATAGAACCAATGTTTCGTTCCCTTGAAAACCTAAGTTCAAGCCATTCTATAAATGTAGTAAAATTAATTCCAATGCATATCACCCTTCATAGTCGCAGACATCATTCTGTGGTTCAGAAGCTCCCTTTGCAATCCCGTGATTTCGGGCTCAGTGCCACATCGCGGCACCTTAGGTGCTTTGTACTATAGCCCCGGGTCGACCAATGCCCTGTGAGTGAATTTGGAAGACGGAAACTATGTGGAAGCCAGATGTATGCTTATATATATATGTATATATATATATATATATATATATATATGTGCGTGTGTGTGTGTGTGTGTGTGTGTGTATATATATATATATATATATATATATATATAAGTATGTGTCTTTGTGTCTGTGCTTGAACCCTACTACCGCATGAGAACCGGTGTCGGTTTGTTTACGTCCGCATAATGTAGCGGTTCGGCAAAAGGAGGGCGATAGAATAAGTACCACACTTAATAAATAAGAATTGTGGCCGACTTGTTCGACTAAACTCATTAGAAGGTGGTGCCCCAGCACGGCCGCAGTCCAATGTCTGAATCAAATAATAGTTAAAATATAAAAGACAGCCATCTTTTAAAAAATCACAGTAATAGTGTTGGGTCCCTATCTCCTTCATCACATCGCGACATTTCAAGATGTTCATCAGAAATAAAAACTATTAAGTGATTGCTCTCTTAGTCTCTCGTTATGATTTGTCAATCAAAAGTAATGAGATTCCATCGTACGCAGACATCTGTAGGAATTAACGAATAAAATCGCTTAGTGTGCAATTCCGTGATGAAATTCTGCCTACGTTTCGTTATATATAATAATATAGCAAATCATTCCAGACCAATGGAACAGAAAATGAGCATACATACATACATATATATATATATATATATATATATATATATATATATATATATATATATATATATATATATATATATATATATATACATATATGTACATACATATATAAATATATATACTTATATATACATATCCATATACTCATATATGTATATACGCATATACATATATTTATTTATATGTGTGTATGTGTTAAAGTGCGTGTATGCGCGCGTGTGTGTATGTGTACCTATGATCTTCACATAAAAAAGTTCAAACACGGGTTAGATAGTTTATGTAACAATTACGAAATGGAACAAGATGGAACATTAATATTCAGAGGACACGGATATATCATCATCATCAACAGCAGTAGCAGCAGCAGCATCATCATTATCATCATCATCATCATCACCATCATATGACTTTGATTCAATGATAAATCATGAAAAGAAAGAAAGAAATCTGAGTGGGGAAATAGCTGATAAAACATTATTCAATAAGTACACATCGGAAATGAACGAAAGAGCTATTTAGTCACTGATTTATAGGCAAATGATTGTTCTCCATCAGTGTATATATTGATTTATACACGTATACGTGCATATATATCAATATATATAATATAATATAATATATATGTGTGTGTAAGTGTGTGTCTGTGTGTATGTATACCTATATACAGGGGTTGGACAAAATAATGGAAACACCTTAAAATTTCAAACAAATTTATTTTAATATGGGGTAGCACCGCCTTTGGCAGTAATTACAGCTTGAATTCTACGAGGTATCGACTCGAACAAAGTTTGAATTGTTTCCAAACGAATTTTTGTCCATTCTTCAGCTAAAACAGTCTCCAGTTATTGTAGTGATGATGGTGGAGGATATCGACTCCTTACTTGTTTTTCTAAAATGCACCATGAAAGTTCAATAATATTGAGATCTGGGGACTGTGGTGGCCAAATAAGATGTTCAACTTCACTAGAATGCTCCTCGTGCCATTCAGTAAAAACTTTAACCGTGTTAATTGGTGTATTATCATCCTGAAAGATTGCGTTTCCCTCCGGAAACAATTCCGCAACCATAGGATAAATTTGATCAGATAAAATGCTTAAATAGTCATGACTATTAATTCTGCCATGAAGGAAAACCATTGGGCTGGCGGATTTTCAAGATATATCCCACCCCACGCCAGATCATCACAGATCCTCCTCCATGTTTAACAGCTGGAAGAACGCAGTCTGGGTGGGAGTCGGGTAGGTGTGGGATGGGGTCGTCCTTTACAGCGTGTGCCTTTTTTTCTCTTTCTTCTCTTTCTCCCAGCTGTTTCCCGTTCATTGTCCATCTCCTCTTCTTCGACGCTGGTACTGGTCTTTGCCTGTGGTGCCGTTTCATTCTCCTTTTTCTCAACCTCCACGGGCAGTGGAGCACCAGTCACTTTCTCACTCTATTGTCTCTCCTTAGCCTTCACAGGTGATGGAGGACAATCTGCTCTAATGTAGCCTTTTAAGCCACATTTGTAGCACCGCGGAATCCTCCCTTCCACTCTGACTTTCAGTGTTGCGTCTCCGACCGAAACTGTCTCTACCATACTTTCGATATCTTCCACGGCAACCTGTTCTACCATATCGAGGCTTTGTCTTGGCCAGTTCCTGTGGGGTGTTCTGGTGGCCTGGAGGACCACCACCTTTTCCTCCATGTCTAGTAGTATGGCAGCTACCAGCCAGGCTACATCTACTTCTGGGGGTGTGTCTTCTACCCCAACCCTGGAAGCACGTCTCCCAAGGTATACGGGTAGAAGCACCACTTCATCAGTTCTCAACGGTGTTGCTGAGTGCAGCCTGGCAGTAGCTACCTCGCAAAATCGCACTTGCACGGTCCCAAATTTTCCTCCTCTGGCAAGGTAGGAAATTCCTTGCCAGATTGGTTTAAGTACTCTTTCCACTTGAGTCGTCGTCATGGTTTCAATTTTCCTGGCTGCTACCGAGTACGTTCTGTAAATTACTGTTTTCTCATCTCTTTCCTTTAATACTTCGTTAGTGGGGGGGGGGGGGACACCTTCACTTCGTTCCCCTCCCTTTTAATCATTTCCTTGAATTTACTTATATCCTCTAGCCTCACGTCTTCGCTTTTTTTCTTTCATCACCTCTGCATAATTCTCCGTTTCCATCACCTCGTCAGTCTTCTTAAAACACTCTACTATTTCTTCCTCAGACGACACAAAGTCTGAAGAAGGATAGTTTAAATCTTCACAACTCCTCACCCGACGCCCCCCCCCCCATTAAACAAGAGGGGAAAACGTCCCACCGCTAAGACAGCAAAAAAAAAAACACGTGTGTTACAAACAAAACCAACAATTTGACTGACAAACGATATACCGGAATCAAGCTTTTTACCACACAGCCACGTAAAGTAAACAGGAACAGATCGACGAAAACTAAAGCCATACTGAAGTGAAACGTGACAAACCGAACAGCGCGCAAACGATGGAAATTTGTGTTTGTCCCGGGACACATTACTTCCATTACATCATCTATCATGTGTTATTTATCTATTTACACCGGACTGTCAAATATGCGAAATATAATAACTACGCAATACATGCTACAGAACTGGAATATTAATTTACTTACCGAAAGCTGACACTTCACTCTGCGAGAGCGAACCACTGCAAAGATCAATGCGTCACAAATTTTTGGGGGTGTCTTTTCACTTGCCGTTTTCAGCTCAGCCAGAAACAAATCAATTCGGCAAATATTTGCGCAGCATAACAAGCAAACTAAGTAGCAACTGTATTATTCTAGGAACTTCCCTGCCGAAGTAACCGTTGTAAATCATATAATACGCAAACTTTTACAAAAAATTAAAAAGCAAGTTTTTCTTATGAAAGAAAAAATTGTCATTAACGATGTCGACATAGAGGTAGGTAAATATAAGTGTCACGGGTTAGTGTCTTGTTAATCACTGATAAGTATTAAAACAATAGCAACAGGGTTTGTTTTAACTATTTTATTTTTTAAAAATCGCATTATTTACAATGTAATGAGCCATAAAATGGCGAAATTTACATCGGAATTTATCTTTGAATATTTTTTGTTTTTGTGGATTTTATTTGGCTCATCAAAAATATTCGAAATTAGCAATTCTGTTATTTAATTTTTTTTTAAAGCATTATTTCAACTTTGATGTGCCAAAAACTGGTTAAATTTGCACCAGAATTTATAATTGAACAGAAAGAAAATTCTCCTGGATCTTATTTGCCTCCTCGAAAATATTCGAAATTAACAATTCTGTTAATGGAAGCGATGCTATTGGTTGATTTTTCGTCAATTTCAGGTCATTCTTATTTTCTTAAAATTCCAGTGATAAAATACAAAACGAGATTTTTTCTTAATGTTATCTTTAAAATGTAGTAGGTAGCATCGATTTTTACAAAAAAAAACTAGCTTCACACATTAAAGAAGACCTTTAACTTCACATGATGAAACTAATTTGAAATCAAAACAATACGAAAACGATGAAAACAAAATTGTTATAATTTTAGGTTTTTGTTTTCATTTTTTAATTTTTTAAACTTTTTTTTTGCATCATTTTTAGATTTATTTATGTTGTTTTCTTCATTTCCTTTTAATTTTTTTAATTTTAAATTTTTTAATCAATTTCATTGGCCGATAAAGGTTTAAGAGATGCACAGATAGCCATTTCAAATCGATTATCTGTAGAATATCTGACGAAGAAAACAAGATGTAGGTTTCGAATTAAAGAACGTGACAGACGTTGTAGCAGGAGAAACCGTGTACTGGAAGCACTAAAATGGTTGTATAGAAATAACTCTCCAGTTAATTGAAAATTTTGGCAACCACGAAGAAGATGAAAGTGGGTAGGGGTGCGGTGAGGGAGGGCGGGCGGGCAGTGCATGGAAAGACGACGACGAAGGAAAATATAAAACATTAGTCAAAAGAGAATTTCTAAAAACTTTTCTCTTTCTAATTCCTTTATTATTTCATTTTTTTTTTACATATTACTCAAAACTTCTTAACTTTCAACAACTTGGTTATATATGTAATTATATATTTTAATATATTTTATTTTTCAGTTTTATTCTTCATTATTATTTTTACTTTTTTTTTTTTTTTTTTTATCAATGTCAGATACAACTGCAGAAGATAAGAATGATTTGTTTGGCAAAGAGCCCACGATGTTGCTTTGCATTAAACAAAGAGAAGTTTGAACACACTATCATTATTATTGCTATTATCATTATTATTATTATTATTATTATTATTATTATTATTATTATTATTATTATTATTATTACTATTATTATTATTATTATTATTATTATTATTATTATTATTATTATTATTATTATTATTATTATTATTATTATTATTATCATTATCGTAAAACCGACCCGTTTGTTTATTATATTTATATTTTTTATGCATATGCTTTTTACTCGGTTATCGGTTTTGTTGAAATTGTGTTTTATTTCAAAAGTATTTTGTCTAGAAGCTAAGCTAAAAAAAAAATGATAATAATAAAACGTTGGAGCCAATCAACAAAATACAC
Source organism: Octopus bimaculoides (assembly GCF_046866305.1). Lineage (NCBI taxonomy): Eukaryota > Metazoa > Mollusca > Cephalopoda > Octopoda > Octopodidae > Octopus > Octopus bimaculoides. The sequence continues at coordinate 15,871,912 of NC_142935.1, forward strand.
TGTCCAGGTGGGAAAGGATAGATTGAAGTGGTTGATGATGAGAATATTGGCTTCTGCATGGTAGTTATTTGAGGGAAAGCAATATTCTAAAAAATGTCTTCTCTTCACTATTGCCTTATTCCCTTTCTTTTATATTCTTTATCTTTCACCTTAATACCTGTCAATATATCTGTTTGTCGGCTGTTGGTTAGATTTCCAGTACGCTTCATTTTCTGTTTGTCTATTGATTTTGCCAGTTTATCTGTCTGTCTGTCTGTCTTCTATCTGCCTAGTTGCCTGTCTTTGTCCTTATGCCTTACTGTCAGCCCTCGCATGTATATATATATATATATATATATATATATATATATATATATATATATATATATATATATATATATATACATATATATATAGATATTATATTATATACGTATTACATATATATATGTATACATACATATATATATATATATATATATATATATATATATATATATATATATATATATATATATATATATATATATATATATATATATATATATATATTTATATATATATATATATATATATATATATATATATATATATATATATATATATATATGATATATGTATATATATATATATATATATATATATATATATATATATATATATGTATCATATATACATATACATACTATACATATATTAGATATATATGTATTATATATGTTTTTGTATGCGTGTGTGTGTGTGTGTATGTGTGTGTGTAATGGAACGGTGAAACTCGAAGCAGGTACAGCTATAACTAATAGCGTGTAAATATTGAATTCAAAATCCTGTGAAAGTAAAAGTCGAAGGTTGCCCGTGGGACACTTATTACGTCAACAATATATACGTGAGTATATAAATATGTATGCATGTGTATACGCATGTATGTATGTATGTATCTATGTATGTATGTATGTATCTATGTATGTATGTATGTATGTATGTAAACTTATAGCTAAAGGCAACTGAGTCGTAACATCGAAATCATAGTCAGCCATTTGCTTGTGAAAATAAAATGTGTTGAAGAATCTTTCACTCAATGCTTGACGTCTTTATATATAGCAATATATAAAAACAAACATTATTATATACGTGTATGCGTCTATGTGTATGTATATAAATATATATGCATTTATATTTAACTTTATAAGCATGTATGTATGTGCGTATGTATGTATATATATGTACGTAGGTATGTGTGTATGTATGCGTGTATGTTTGAGTGTATATATGTGTGTTTGTATGTATGTGTGTGCGTATGTTTGTGTGTATGTATGTGTGTTTGTATGTATGTGTGTTTGTATGTTTGTATGTTTGTATGTATGTATGTGTGTATGTATGTATGTAATGAAGAACTGCTATTTTGATTGAAATAACATAACAGTCAACCTATGCTTAGAACTCCATGTAAATTCACATACAGTAATCTCTTGACTATCGCGGGTGTTACGTTCCAAAAACTCTGCGATAAGTGAAAATCCGCGAAGTGGAAAAAGTGCTGTACGGTATATTTTTTTTATCATTTCTATAATTTGTATATATTTATTCTATTATAAATGCAAAACAACACCATGGAGGAATTGAGGTAAGCTTAAATAATAGACCGTGATAGGTGAACCGCCATAGGTGAACCGCCATAGGTGAACCGCCATAGGTGAACTGTTTTATGGCGAGGGATTACTGTAAATCCGAATTTCTATGAAGTATTAAACATAATTTGTTCGCTGATTTTATTTTGTTATTATATACGCTTGAATGGGGCTTTTTTTTTATATAATTTTAATATATATTCGAGAGCAGAATAAAATAGATTTCTTGTTTTGGGTCAAAGGTTTTACAATATTTTGGTAACTTATTCGTCAAGTTACAATAAAAGTAGCCTAGCATTAAAAGTAGAGGCCATTGTATTGCACAATCTGAAGTCCAATTTCTGCCAGTTCTTTGATCCTACGCTGAGTTCTTGTCCTTCGAGGGAAAGGCTCCTTTGTTGAAGCTTCTGCCTCATCTTTATCGGTGAAGCGTTGCGAGTGCAGGCAGTGGGCCATGGATCGAAACAAGTAATAATCCGAGGGAGATGTTTTTCTGCAATCCTAACGCGCACAAGCAGTGGTTAAGCAAGGGCCAACCTATACTCTGAACAACTGGAATGGATATATACCGTTAAGCGGCAAAATACCCGGCACTGGTTAACAGAATGCGAGCTCTTCTACAAGACAATACAAGACCTCGTGCCGCTAGAACAATCAAAAATAAACTCCTGGAACTTGAAGGAATCGAACTGACACACCCAGCATATAGCCCGGACCTAGCTTTCTCGGATTATTACCTGTTCCGATCCATGGCTCACTTCCTGCGCTCACGCCGCTTCATCAACCAAGAGAAGGTGAAAGCTTCAGTGAAAGAGTTCTTCTTCACCTCAAAGGACAAGAACTGGTTATCAGCTTGGGATAAAAATTAAAAAAACCTAGCAGATGAGTGGCTTCAGACGGTGCAACACGATGGCATTTACATTGAATACTAGATTGCCTTTGTTGTAACTTCAAGAACAAAGCAAATGAGTCACGAAAATGTTTAAAACCTTTTAATTCAATGCAATAGTTTGTCTTTTTATTACATCATCAGAAATTACATTATTTTTACATGTATTTCACTACCGAATACTAGTATGTTGTACAGCAATCGTTACATAGGCTAGGCAGTTGCATAATTATATTAAAATTCCTCATCTTCTGAAGAAAACAGTAATTTAATCCTCAATTGGTTGACATTGCTAAATATGAACTGGCATTTTCATGCTATTATGCAATCGTGTACGTAAGGATTATTGCACAACATACTCGTATTCACTAGTGAATCATTTGTAAAAATTATGAAACTAATGATGTTATAAAAGAAAAATCAATGAAATCGCTCATTACTACTGGAGGGGTATATCTTTATGATTCGAAGAAGAAGCGTTCCGTAAATCAAGGAGCGATCATCCATGCACGTGTTATATATATATATATATAAACAATATATGAGTATATGCACATATATGTACATGTATGTACATACCTTCATCTACATGTACATATAGATACATAACTAGGTACATGACGTGGCAAAAGAACATGGACAAAATGATAAACAAGGTACAGCAAACAAGCAAGCCACATAGAAACATCTCCTTCATCAGCTGCCACCATTAAAACACCGGCGTTTCGAAGAATTAAAGCAGTACGCATCGTTGAAATGGTTCTTCCCACGAACACAAATTAAATTATTTTCGTGGAGGGTAGTGGCGGACGGAAAACAAGACAGGAAAACGAAACGGTGAATAAACAAGCAAGCAAATATTAAGGCGTATGGCTCAGTGGTTAGAGCTCACAATCATGAAGTAGTGAGTTCGATTCCCGGATAGGGTTGTGTGTTGTGTTCTTGACCAAGACACTTTATTTCACCTTGCTCCAGTTCACTCAGTCGTAGAAATGAGTTTCGATGTCACTGATGCCAAGCTGTATCAGCCTTTACCTCTCCCTTGGATAACATCAGTGTCGTGAGGAGGGGAAGCTGATATGCATGGATGACTGCTGGTCTTCCACAAACAACCTTGGCCGGGTTTATGCCGTGGTCATTCATGACCAAAAGGGGTCTCTTAGCCTTTATATATGAATATACATATATACACACACACACACACACACACACATATATATATATATATATATATATATATATATATATATATATATATATATATATATATGGCTTTGATTTACAGGTGATCCATAAAGGATTGAGGCATATCAAAGTGAAGCAAGCCACAAATTGTCTAAATGCATGTAAATACATATATATGTGTGTGTGTATGTGTTTGTGTCTATATCGGTGAGTGTGTGTGTGTGCATCCATATGTACACACACAAACACATATACAAACACACATACACACACACCATTTCCGCCTACTAATTCCACTCATCAGGCATTCGTCAGTCAAGTAGAAAATATTTGCCCAAGATACCGCGCACTGGCATTGAATCCGAAATCACGTAGTTGCAAAACGAATATTTTAGCTACAGACGTCATGCCTGTGTCTGTTTAGATTTATATATATACTGACCAAATACTCAACGGAAAGCCAACTAATGACTTGAAATCCTCTTTTTGTCGTTTTGTTTCACCAAAAGGAAATAAATATATTCCATGCCCAGCCATAACCACTCCAGCTATTTAGTCATCTTGTCTATTGTCACTGTTTTTTAAAACTCTCATGCACACAATATTTTCTTTTCGTTTAATATAACGCTTTAACGTTTTACTTATCTTTTCTCTCCGCTTCTCTTCCTCGTTTATCTATCGCATTTATTCCTCTCCTCCTTTTCCGTAATCTTCAACAAACGTAATTTCTTTGCGAAAAAAAAAAAGAAGAAAATAAAAGTTTCATGGATTGAGAAGAAAAATTCTCCATCGAACCCTCACAAACACTAACACAAAACAAGTTTTGAGCTTATTGCTGATGTTACATATTGTTTTCCCTAATGGACATCACATTAGTTTTAGCGAAAATATAAATAAAATAGAAAAAAGAATATGTCAGAAACAAGAAAATGAATTAAATTAGAATGAATATAATTAAAGAAAGTATTTTTATTTAAAATAGCAACATTTCCGAAATGTTTTCCGTTATTATTATTATTATTATTATTATTATTAGTAGTAGTAGTAGTAGTAGTAGTAGTAGTAGTAGTAGTAGTAGTAGTAGTAGTAGTAGTAGTAGTATCATCATCATCATCAATAGTGTTGTTATTATTTTATCTCGAAACGTTAATAATGTATGAATACAGTGGGATTTCGAAATATTTTTATAATTTCCTATCTTTTTTGCTGTGACTTTATTTTTCTATCAGAATTTAAAATATTCATTTTTTTTTTTTTTTTAAGAAAAAGAAAAAAAAACATTTTATTTAAAACTTAAAAGCTTCTATGAAAGAAGAAATTGAGACAGTTGGGAAATATATTCAAAATAATATTCTTCACAAAAATATCGGTTTTATATTATTATGGAGATAAGAATTTAGGCAGGAATAATAAGATATATCATATGAATGAACTAAAATTATTGCAGAGAAATCTTTCTGTTTATATCGATATTTTAGTCAAACGAATGTTTTGAATATTTGCATCAAACAAACATATTAATGACTATGTAGAATATAACGATGGATTAATGGGCAATAATATTTCACTGTTAGAACGCCTGCTATTGTATTTCAAAAATATCACACGATAAAAAGCATACACATATATGTATATATGTTTTATATGTGTGCACGTATGTATGTGTGTATTTGGATGCGCGTATTTCTCTTTGTTTTTTGTTAATGGTACTTTTGTTTTTTTTTGTTTTGTAAGTTCTTCGAAGTTTTTCTTTAAAGAGGACATTCATATCTAACAAAGAAACAAGACTTCATTATTAGAATTTAGATAACAACTGTGTGGGATTATACTTTTCTTTATTTTTAGCAAATAAACTTTTCATATTCCCAATGTTCAGTTTAAAAATTGATCTGACATAATAGGAACCAGGCGGTCTCTTTGCTTGAAAATCCAGGCGTAGCTGTGTGGTAAAAAGCCCGTCGTATATGTTGGGTAATTACTATTAGAAGACGAAGAGGAAGAAAAAGTTACCGACAAATACTCGAAACTTGCACCTTATTCTATACCACAAATGAAAGGCAATGAATGTGTTTGTGTGTGTGTGTGTCCCCACTGACAAAACTTCGTGCTGCTTCACTTTTGCGAAGTTTTGTCAGTGAACAAATAGAAACCATGCCAGAGCACACATTGCAACTCAGTGCAGTCCTCGTTATCGTCGGATCTTGTCAAACCGTCTTACCCACACCAGCATGGAATATAGACGCTAAATGATTACATATATACGGATAGATAGATAGATAGATAGATAGATAGATAGATAGACAGATATGATTCATAATATATATACATACATTCCAAAATGTAACTAAACATGGATTGTTAACGATTTTTTCCTCCGTCTTCCTTTTCTATTGGACTTTCCTCTCTCTCCTGTTTCTGAAGAAGAGCTTTGCTCGAAACGTAAAACACCGTTTTTTCCCCTTCCCTGAGCGTCTTATTTATACTTTGCATGTACCACGTCCTCGTGTTGCTTTTTTTCTAGTGTTTTTCTTCGTTTTCTTTTATACATATATATATATATATATATATATATATATATATATATATATATATATATAGAGAGAGAGAGAGAGAGAGAGAGAGAGAGAGAGAGAGAGAGAGAGAGAGAGAGAGAGAGAGAGAGAGAGAGAGATAGATAGATACAAAGTAAAGATTATTTAGAATACTGTTACTGATTGTTTCTAGTTGAGAGATTTGGAAATAATAATTTTTCTATTTATACATATATACACTCATGCATATACTTATAAACAATTGTGTGTGTGTGTGTGTGTGTGTGTGTGTGTGTGTGTGTGTGTGTGTGTGTGTGTGTGTGTGTGTGTGTGTGTGTGTGTGTGTGCACTTGAGCAACGAAGTTATTAATTTTGCAGTCTTTCTTTATCGTATGCCAATGATACGTAGCTGCACATGTATGTGTGTGTGTATGTATGTATGTATGTATGTATGTATGTGTATGTATGTGTGTGTGTATGCGTGCATGCGTCTATGTTCGTAAATATCTTCAGAAGTTTTAATATTCTAATAACGACAAGACACGTGATAGAATATTTCCCACTGATTATAGATCGTAGATAATTAAAGAAGCCTCACAACACAACATAAGGAATTAACTTTGTGCATATATATACACACAGTATGTTTACGAATTAATATTTGGCTTTAGGTTTTATGTCAGTGAGGGAACCCCATTTATTCATCTCAAGAATCAGGAATGCATAGTTTGTTCAAATGTTGCCAATTTCTTATGAATCCATTGAAAGATCTCTGTAATGTTGGAGCATCTAAACTGAGAATACATAAACTTGTTTGTACGAAAATACTGAGAATAGAATACGAGAATACTGAGAATAGAATACGAGAACACTGAGAATAGAATACGAGAACACTGAGAATAGAATACGAGAACACTGAGAATACGAGAATACGTTTGTACGAGAACAGATGGATATTCTTTTCTACTCTAGGCATAAGGCCCGAGATTTTGGGGGGAGGGGGGTAGTCGACTAGATGGACCCCCCAGTACACATCCGGTGCTTAATTTATCGACCCCGAAAGGATGAAAGGCAAAGTCGACCTCGGCGGAATTCGAACTCAGAACGTAAAGACTGACGAAATACCGCAAAACATCTCGCTCGACGTGCTAACGTTTCTTATTTCCTTACTGCCTACAAGGGGCTACACACAGAGGGGACAAACAAAGACAGACAAAGGCATTAAGTCGATTATATCGACCCCAGTGCGTAACTGGTGCTTGATTTATCGACCCCAAAAGGATGAAAGGCGAAGTCGACCTCGGCGGAATTTGAACTCAGAACGTAACGTCAGAGGAAATACCGCTAAGCATTTTGCCCGGCGTGTTAACGTCTCTGCCAGCTCGCCGCCTTAGAACAGATGAATATTGCGACAAAACAACGAGAGATTCAACCTGATTTTAAGGATATCATTATTCTCCAACTGTAAGGCGGCGAGCTAGCAGAATCGTTGCCTCATCTTTTCGGGGTCGATAAATTAAGTACCAGTGAATCACTAAGGTCAATGTAATCGACTAATCGCCTCCCCACAACTTTCAGGCTTTGTGCCTATAGTAGAAAGGATTATTATCCAACTGGAGATCCCTTCAGCCATTTTGGCAATCTCTTGTATAGTCATACACGCTCAGTTTTCAAAAGATAACCCGTTAGCATTCAGATTACTTTATCAAATGTAATGTTTATTTACGTTGCTTTCAATTTATCATGCATTATCTTGTAGCTATGAGATTTCAATGATGTGATTGTTTTGTTTATAGAATGACATTGTAGGGCAGGTGTGATAGGCATGATCTGGTCAGTTTGAGTATAAAACAGGTAGAATATTTGGGCCTGATATGGCTGGTTTGAATATTAAAGGGTTAACCTTACTACAGGACATATTGTGTGAGAATGAGAGAGTAAGTCTTAACTCTTTGTCTGTCCTATGTAACACACTGGAGAAGTTTCGCTGGCGTCCATGTATCATATAGGATACACATTCCTAATTTTCTTTCAACCAACAGGGTAACTTGGGACTTACGAAAGGAAAGCTTTATATTACTCAGAACGTATGTAACGTATGAAAGAATGGGTAACCAAAAGTCTGAAAACAAGCATGGATGTTTGTTATGAAAATGCTTCGGATAAGCAAAGGTTAAGTGTGCGCAGCTCTTTCTTACAAAACGAAATAAACCTTGCGTTAGTCTAGCAGCTTTGTTTAGTCAGCAAGACTGTGTTACATGCGATTGACAGTTTTACAACTAATGATATAATAGTCTTGTTCTGATGATAGGGTTATTCTGTAAATCAGCGATAATGAAATACCAACACTTCTGTACACAGTCTCAGGTGTACAGAAGAAGTACTATAGGCAGTAGTAGCGGTTTTCTTTTCTCCCCATACACACTCTGTGAGTGCGCCCCTTGTTGAAACGATGCGTAGTCAATCATAATTTTCAATGATTACTGATTGCAGAAACTTTTTCGAGCCACCGACGGCGAACATTTCAGGGCAACAGTGAGGATAATCACACATTTGCAGTAATGAAATACCGCCATTTCCGTAGCTACATGAACACAGAAAGTGTAATAGAGGTGGCGATACGACATATGTGATTCACTGCATGGCTGAATTCCCTACTGAGATGCCGTATGATTGAAATCATTGTTTTCATTAACTAACTTTTGAAAACAAGGTAGTAAATGAAAATAATATTCGTACAGTAAACATTATCTACCTGCAACCATTACGCAAATATATATATTTTCTGTATAACTAGTAATTAACTTACCATTCTACAAGTCTTATGTGTATGTGTCTGTACGCGTGTGTATACGTGTGCTTGTGTGCACACACCTGTTTATGTGTGTGTGTATGTATATATGTATATTTGTTTTTATGGGGTCAGTTTAATTTATAGACTAGTCTATAAATTAAAACTGTGGTCGCATAAATTGTCTGACAGCCATGACTGGGTTCTCCTGCTTGTGTATGTATGTATGAATGTATATATATATAAATGTGTGTATGTGTGTGTGTTTTACACAAACATGCGCTCGCACACTTTAACAAAGGATCTGTAGCAACATTTAAACACATACCAAATGCACTATCTTGAAATACCGTGTTGGCATTAATAGACGACCTATATTTATATTTATTGGGATTCGAGTAAGAATATGAGAGAAATAGTATGTGCACTCATATATATATATATATATATATATATATATATATATATATATATGTATGTATGTATGTACAATGTATGCATAACTATATATGTATATGTGCATGTATGTATATATATATATATATATATATATATATATATATATATATATATATATATATATATATATATATATATATGTATGTATGTACATGTGTATGTGTGTATTTACGCACATATATATATATATATATATATATATATATATATATTTATATATACACATATATACCTATATTACGCATACACACTCATATAAATACATAGATATACATACATATACATATATACACACACACACACACACACACACATATATATATATATATATATATATGTATGTATGTATGTATACATGTGTGTGTATATATATATATATATATATATATATATATATATATATATATATATATATATATATATATATATATATGCACGACATGATACACATTAATTATATGTTGCTATCGTTTATATGCCATTGTATATGTTTAGAGATCTCTTATCAATAAAGAAATTATAAACCGAAGTCTAGTATTCATAAGGTTTTTCTCGATATATTGTTTGTTTTTCCACTTGTATACTTAAATACCAAACTAGATTTCAACGAAGCACAAGCTGCTACTATTGCTTTAGCTCTTATTCGGCATTATCAAAACATATTTATTCTCCCAGAAGTCATGTAAATTGGGGGGAAATGCATTACAATAGTTCGACGTCTATGTGGGTTTTGTTTTCATTCTGAATGTAACTTAATTCTATTTTGGGTCTGACGACTAAAACGGATACAAATGTATTGGAAGACATTGCAGTTATTTCATATAACTACAATGGTTATATATTTTATAAATTCTTAGTCTAGCTAACCATATAAGTGTTATATATATATATATATATATATATATATATATATATATATATATATATATATATATATATATATATATATATATATATATATATATATATATATATGTATATACATGTATGTATGTATGTATGTATGTATGTATGTATGTATGTATGTATGCACGCGTGCATGTATGTATGTATGTCATTATTTATTTCAAGATTTCTTGCCAATAGAGAAAGGTCCGGTTTTTAACCTAGATCCAAAGCGCCTTCATTGGAATTTCAACATCGACAACGGAGTATGTATGTATGTATGTATGTATGTATGTATGTATGTATGTATGAATTTATGTATGTAAGCATGTATGTGTAAATTTTTATGGTTTATGTATGTTTGTATGTATGTATGTATGTTTGTTTGTATGTATGTATGTATGTATGTATGTATGTATGTATTTATTTATGTAGATATATGTAAATATAGGTATATGCATATTTTTATTAACCCTGTAGCTTCTTAATATAGGCGTGGCTGTGTGGTAAGCAGCTTGCATCCCAACCACATGGTTCCGGTTTCAGTCCCACTGCGTGGCATCTTGGGCAAGTGCCTTCTACTATAGCCTTGGGATTTGGTAGACGGAAACTGAAAGAAGCCCGTCGTATATATGGGTGTGTGTGTTTCCCCCCCCCCCCACCCGATCATCGCTTGACAACCGATGCTGGTTTATTCATATTCCCGTAAACTAGCGGTTCGGCAAAAGAGTCCGATAGAATAAGTGCTAGGCTCTCAAAGAATAAGTCCTGAGCTCGATTTCTTCGACTGAAACCCTCTAAGGCGGTGCTGCAGCATGGCTGCAGTCAAATGACTGAAACAAGTAAAAGAATAAAAGAATGTGTGTGTGTGTGTGTGTGTGTGTGTGTGTGTGTGTGTGTGTGTGTGTGTGTGTGTGCTTACATACATATATATATGTATGCATAAGTATATATACTTACAGATAGATAGATAGATAGATAGATTTTGTTGCATCTTGGAACAGATATTGTAACAATAAAAAACACGTGCGCTGATTCTATTTCACTTCTTTGAGAATCGTTAGAGGTATTTCTTTCGATTCGTTATACGTCCTGAGATCAAATTGCTGGCTTTGTGCAAAAATTCGAAAGAATTATTAATAGTTAACTATTTAACCATTCGATAAATTAGTTAATCTTTTGTATGATTAATTTTTCCTTCCATCAATCAAACTGATATGTCCGTCAGAGTCTTTTCGTTACCATTCGCAATTTCATGAATAACATGCCTTTTTTGCTCCAGATCTGCCTGTCTCCTAGTTTCACATCCTATATCCATACTTATTGGGATTTGTGTGAGAATGTGAGAAATTGTGTTTTTACTCGCGGTGGGGATTCTATGAGCGTTTGGAAAAGAACGTGTTTCTACGCGCTTGCACCCTTGTATGCGTGTGTTGTGGATTCTATGGAAGGTGTGAGTGGTTAAACATTTATTTATTTACAGATTTATTTTATAGTTACTGCCTTTGTCTTTGGAAATGGGCTACAAGTGTACAGACTACGTCGGTTCATGTGCACGCGTGTATGGGCATTCAAATGCAGTCACTTTAAATATCTTAGGAGCACATCCAGATTCTTGCAAATCAAATACAAAATCAAAATAGTAATAGGTTATATATCGATATCTAACTGCCTTCAAAACGCGGAGTACATGGAACAGGGACAACTGACGAAGGGGTATACATTTTATGTTGCATGTCTCGTTTCTCTGTTTTTTTGTTCTTTTTTTCGTTGTTCGAAAAAGTTCGTTTTCTGTTTTCGTTTTTATGTTTTCGTTTCTCATTGTGTTTAACGTATTTTTGATATCCTGTACCCATATATGCATGTATGTATACATATAGATGTAGGTATGTACATATATGTATGGATATATGCATATATTTATATATTATTTATATTATTATATAGTATGATGGATTATCTCCGACGGTCAACAATGGCGATTTAGTTCAATCAATTGATCCAATTAGTGGCTCATCATTCCAAACACGATTATTTTCAGGCATAATCAGCAAGAGTCTGAAATGACACCAAAATGATTGTCTATAAAATTTAGTCTTATCTATACATTTAACATCTCTTGTGTTTTCTCTGTCTGAGTTGCTACGACTTAAATTTGTGTTTTTTTCTTGTCGTTTATGTCTCATCTCCACTATATCAGTCTCTGAAAACCATATCTCATGGTATATTTGTTAACATTTCTGCGGTTGACGTTTCTGTGGTTGACGTTTCTGCTTTCAGGGATCGAAACTGCAAAGATCTCTGGATAGACAGCTGATGATGGGAAAATATTTCCTTCGCTCCGTCTGCTACATGTTCTTATAACTTGTGCCTAATTTCTCTCATTTCTATATCACTGCACACAGACTCCTTTTCTTATCTATCTCTTTATATATGTGTATGTGTACGGGCACATATACCCATATACGTGTGTGTATGTGTGCGTGCGTACGTATGTGTGTCTGTGTGTGTATGTGTGCGTGTGTTTGTGTGTCTGTGTCTGTGCGTGTGTATGTATGTATGTGCGTGTATGTTTGTGTGTGTGTGTGTGTGTGTGTGTGTGTGTGTGTGTGTGTGTGTGTGTGTGTGTGTGTGTGTGTGTGTGTGTGTGTGTGTGTGTGTGAGCGCCTTATCCGAAACTTTCGGTTTCTTACACGTACAATGAATCTCCCGCATTCTTCAACTATACGGAGATGCCGACAATTAACTAGGGTACTATATGACTTTTCAAATACCAGATCATGACCAAGATTTGATTTTAAAATCTATTCCCTTTTTCGTTCTTTATTTGCAGTCAATCCTTCCAGAGCATTGGCAGCGTAGAAGAAGTAATGGATGGAATGGTAGCTACTGTTTCCCCTTAGTTGGGCTTCTCATTCCGATAGCAATAACAACATATTACATGATAATTCTAACATTTAATACCTGCAACACAAACATTAAAACCTTAATACTAAACATTAACCCTTAAACCGGCTGGTGCTAATGCGTCAGTAATTTAATATTGAAGCAAGCTTGCAACAAGGTGTTATATATGCAAGATCAAAGAAGGAAAGAGAGACACAAAGGAAGAAAGACGGGAAGTAAGAAGGTTAAAAACATTGAAAGAAAGACGTAAATACCTAAATAACGAAATCTTGCGTAATCTCCCTGTTTTAAACAGTTCTAATCTATTCTGTTAATAGCTAGCCTTTTCGGAAAATGATAAGAAAATATACGTTTTTTTAATGCTATGTTTCCTAGTATTTGATTGTTTTAACAAAGCATGCAATATATATATATATATATATATATATATATATATATATATATATTGGGTTGGCAACTAGGTTTCCGGCGCTTTTTTTTTACTTTTGGAATTTATTCCGTTTTTAAATTTTGGAATCTAATTTTTTCGAGAATTCTATTTTTGTATCATTTTGGAATCTATTTTGCTTTGTTTTGTTTTGTTTGTTTTTTTTCTAGTTAATTTTAGTTAATTTTTGCTTATTTTCAAATCATTAAAATGGAATGTCAAGTTAAGAAAAACGAGCATTTTCGACACCTTTTGCTTTTAATCAAGGTTCTAAGGCCGCAAAAGCTGCTCGCGACATTTGTGCTGTGTATGGAGAGGGTCCGATAGCTGAAAGAACCGCTCGTGATTGGTATGCCAAGTTCAAAAATGGAAATTTTGACCTCAAAGTCGCACCTCGTACTGGCCATCCTGTTGAGTTCGATGAAGAGCGATTAAACCAACTTTTGCACGAAAATTCTCGTCAAACGACAAGGTAACTGGCAGAGAAAATGGAATGATCCCACATTGCTATAGAGAAGCATCTTCACTCGATGGGAAAGCTTCAGAAGTATGGAGCATGGGTTCCGCATGCTTTAAATGACAACAACAAAAATCAATGAGCCACAATCTCCGCTAGTTTGCTTGCTCGTCACCGCTCAACTTCTGGACACAAGCAACGATTTCTTTACCGAATCGTTACTGGCGACGAAAAATGGTGCCGGTACATCAATATGAAGCAGCGTAAAGAATGGCTTAGCCCCTGTAAACAAGCGACACTGCGCGCGTGAAGCAAGATCTTCATCCGCGTAAAACGATGTTGTGCGTATGGGGGAACAGGGAAGGGATTATCCATTACGAATTGCTTGAACGGAACCAAACGGTCAACGCGGAACTCCATGTTCAACAGATGGAACGACTCAACACAGCTATTCAAGAGAAAAGACCTAATCGACAGCATGGAGTTCTTCTGCTGCACGACAACGCTCGCCCTCATATCGCCAATATGATCAAGGAAGCCATTCAAACGCATGGCTGGGAAGTGCTGCCACACTCGCCCTACTCTCCTGATTTGGCACCAACGGATTTCCACCTCTTTCGATCTCTTTCAAATGCTATGCGCAGAGTTTCGTTCAATTCTGATGCAGAATTGAGAGCTTGGTTGGATCAATTTTTCGAGTCGGAATCGGGTGATTTCTACCAACGAGGTATTGAAAATCTTGTTGAACGTTGAGAAGTTGTAAACAACAAGGGTGAATACATTATTGATAAATTAGTTGTTATTTTTTATTAAACCTTTTAAAAAATTTAAATTTTAAAAAACGGCAGGTACTTAGTTGCCAACCAAATACATACTCTCTCATATCGCCTCTGATGAAGGGATATCCCTAATATCCCAGAAACAGCTGTAAGACTATCTTTCTCTTTAGAAATATCCTATAAATTCCACACAGCCTTGGTTTTGTTGTCTCATTTTATTTAACATATATGTGTGTTTGTATCTATATATATATATATATATATATATATGTGTGTGTGTGTGTGTGTGTGTGTGTGTGTGTGTGTGTGTGTGTGTGTGTGTGTGTGTATAGAGAGAGAGACAGACAGACAGACAGAGACAGAGACAGACAGATAACTAGACAGACAGATAACTAGACAGACAGATAGGCAAATAGACAAACAGATAGATAGATAGATAGATAGATAGATAGATAGATTTATGAGAGCACACATACCCTCTGTTAGAACGTTATTCGCGAGTACCATATAAAATATTTAATTATATATACATTATATGCTTGAATATTTATATACCCATGAATATTTATATAGTTCTGTTGCGTCACTTCGCTCACCATATTTTTCCCTTTTTAATCTCATTTAAATAAGTAGGTGTGTGTGTGTGTGTGTGTGTGTGTGTGTGTGTGTGTGTGTGTGTGTGTGTGTGTGTGTGTGTGTGTGTGTGTGTGTGTGTGTACCTGAGTATGCCTGTGTGTGACTGTATCTGTGTCACATGTTCAGCTTTATTTGTAACTGTTTACCTGTAGAGCACTCATGACTCGCGTCTCAAAAAGCCAGGAAGCTAGAATGAGTGTCCTTGACGTAACAAGCAGCTTTAGTCTGTGTTTCATTTATTTTATTTATTTCTATATTCATTCATTCATTCATTATATAATTTACAAATAGCAAATGTCGTTAAAATGGCAAATACTGGACCAACATTGTTTGCTATGCTCTTTCGAAGATTATTAATTGCTGTCACATCCTTTCACTAAGATGTTAATACCCGCTTCCCAAGAAGTCAAAACAGACGAATAAAGCATACATCAAGAACACATCTCTTAACATTGTTTATACTTCAATTAACTCTCTCTATAAACACTTGAGAGAAATGGAGAAATTATTCAATGCAATCACAACTGGCTGACAAAACAATGTAACGAAACAGGACAAAATTAGAGAAATGTATTCGTGCTGGTTTCGGGTTCAGTCCCACAGCGTGGTGCCTTCTCAGATTGTCTTCTGCTATAGCCCCCAGACCGACCATTACTTTGTGCATAAAATATATATGAACATATTTATGTATATATGTACGTATATGTGCTTGTCTCTGTTTTTATGTTTGTCCCCACCACCGCTTATCAGCCAGTAATGGTTTATGAACGCCCCCGTAACTCAGCAGTTCGGCGAAAGAGATCGTTAGAATAAATACTGCACTTAAAATTAAGTACTGAGATCGATTTGTTTGATTAAACCATTCAATTTGTTCTCCAGTATGGTCCACTGATCGAAACAAATAAACGATAATATATTGACGTCACCTGCATGAAAAAAGTACTTAAGTTGTGATTATATTTAATGTATTACTCGCTAGAAAAACTAATCAGAAATAATCTAGTAATGAGGAAACGACTGTATTGGTTACAAATAACTTATCTATTCATTCTCAAACGTTATGGTAGATTCAGACATAATTATCTGATAGTTATTGCTTTTCATCATCAGAGAACATTTCCCACGGACAATGCGTGTTGATAACATACTTTTTGTTCCGGGTGAAAGTCCCCTTATACCTGTAAATGGTATGTATTATGAAAACACATCGTCTAAATGTGAAGATGTTCTCCGATGGCGAAAAACCAACATCGATCAGACATTCTTGTTCAGATCTGCCAGAACGTAATGAGAATTAAGAGCTGCGTAATTTTTTGGAATCCCACTGTTCTGTTTGCATTCCATGAATTATTAACTGTTTGGCGGAGATCAGCATGCATCAGCAAATAGATTGTTTGCTTTTTTTTTCTGTAACGAAGAACCTTTACTCTTGTTAAACGTATCGGTCTGGATGGGTAACTTTGACTGTGAAGACACATAATAAGGTTGAAACACTGTGGTGTCTCAGCATCTCCTTACATAGGTGAAATCACGTGTAATAAACACGTATCGTCTAAAGGAGACATTCAATGTCGACGAGTAACAACAGTGATCAGATATTCACGTTCGAATTTGCTGGAACATATTGAGAGTAAATAGATACGTAGTTTGAATCTCGTTGTTCTGCTCGAACCTCATGAATTACTATATTAGTAAATTACTAACATTATTTTTTAATGTTTATATTCTAGCACGAACTAACAGAGCCTCTACGCGATAAATTTGCCTGCCTAAAATAGTGACCAGAGCTCCCACACATCATATCTTATAGTATTCAAAAAAGAGGATTATTCCTTGATGTACACAAAAATGGGTGGAAAACTTTCACAGTAGATCTATTGAAGTTACAAATAACCAGCTATATTCACTCATAATTAACATCCTACCGTTATAAGTAGAAAGGATCACCATATTCGAAAACCAATGTCAATGGTAAATACGTTATCTTTAAGGTAGCATGTTTGCGCTAACATATATATATATATATATATATATATATATATATATACACACAGATGAACCTTTGTTTTCACGGTAGATTGGAACCACTTGTTACCGTGCAAATCGAAATCGTGTCAAATGATGGAGATACTTTTTTAATTATATCATTTATAACACGGTCACATAAAATTTGAACGATTAGTTTTTTTTTTAAATAGAGATAATAAATACTATTATCGTATGCGCGTGTGTATACTTGTATATGCGTGATGCGTAGTACTAGATATAATTTTCTATCCAAAATAACAGAGCTTTTCCTATTGCTTCCATACGTTAAAACGAATGCATGATGTATGCTTTGAAATTACTGAAGATCCAGAAGATCCAACAGTTGTTTCGTTTCTATTGAACCTTTACAAGTTGATCTAAAATATTAGCTTCAAATCTTGACACAGTGACAACAATAACAAGGAAGTGGGTAAGTCGATTACTTCGACCCCAGTGTTCCACTGATACTTATTTTATCAACCCCTAAAGGCTTTTCTTGATGATCTCTGACAACTATATCCGGCTTATTGGCCTTAATTTCTCTATATGTGTGCATTGGCACATCTCAGACTACGGTTGCTTTCTCATTTTCTGTGACCTTTTCTGGCGTGTGCCTATACCATCTTTTTTCTGTTATTCCATAGTGTTGGCATAGCTTCTAGTGTATATAGATCCCAACTCTGTCGTGTCACTTATTCTGCTGTTACTTGTATTTCTTTTCATTAAGTGTTTTTGATAATTTCTGAACGAAAATCTTTGGTCATGTGCTGCAATTAAAAATCCTTCAGTCTCTGCATTGAGTCCTCAGCTTCTCAGCCATTGTTGAGATTTTGCTTTGTCTATTCCTTTTCTGTTTAGTTTAACCTAGTATTTGCCATAAAGGGGCTTTTCTTACCATCGTTTTATCATGATCCGTTACTGTTCTAGTTTTTGTTTGGATTTCAGTTGTTTTACAGCTTCTGTTGTTATTTCTTTTTCTTCATATTTGTTAGGTATTATAATTACACACACACACACACACACACACACACACACACACACACACACACACACACACACACACATACACACACACATTGTGTGTGTGTGTGTGTGTGTAGGTGTGCTATAATCGAGCTGATCTACTTGTCTTTATATATACAGGGTGTCCACAAAGTCTGGGTACATGGAGTAAATAAAATCATAACATAATTAAATATAAGAAATAATAATTTCTTAAAGTATGTGTTAATCCCCATGTACCCAGACTTTGTGGACACCCTGTATAAAGCAAGAAGATCAGCTCGACTATGGCATACCTTGTGCTACTAACCTCCACAACGATTGCATTACGTATTTGATATTTAAGAAAAAGCAAAGTTACTAGGCGAAACGGACCTCAGTTTATGCAGACAGTGTTGCAGTTTTTACAATGATCAGCAGCGTTTTTATAATGCGACGATATACCTTGACTAAAGACTTATTCGTCACCAGTGAAAAAGAAAAGAAAACGAAAGCTATTTCTCCAGAGAAAATTTCCGCTTATATTTATAATGTATTAATAATTCCTATATTGAATACTTTCAAGTTAATAACTTCATAGAACACTCAAGTCAAATAACGTTACAAGTATTTCGTGGTTTAAGATCTCAACAATCTGAAAAGCATTGCCTGTACACACACACACACACACACACACACACACACACACACACACACACACACACACACACACACACACACACACACACACACACACATATATATATATATATATACATATATATATATATATATATATATATGTATATATATATATATATATATATATATATATATATATATATATATATATATATATATATATATATATATATGTATTATGTATGTATGTATGTACGTATGTACATGCAATATCTTTCAGATTGCTGAAGTTCAATCGTAAACCACGAAATATTTGTACATACATATATATATATATATATATACATATATATATATCTTTCAATGTGTGTGTCTGTGTGTCTCTGTGTGTGTGCACGCGTGTGTGTGTGCATGCGTGCGCCTGTGTGCACATGTGTATGTGTGTGCGTTAGTTATCTGAATTGAGTTCATAACGATATCTGTTTAAAAGAATTACAAAATGTTTTTGTGATTTTCTTTAAAAGACATTCTTCAGCTCGGAAACATATTAACTTCATCCTATTACCTACTTCATAAAGATTACAAGAAACACTCGATTTATTAACTAAAGTAATATCTAACATCTACATTGAGTAAATAGATATACTGGATTACATATATTCAGAATTCTATTTAAATTCTTAGAACGCATTTCTTTTATCCATCTAGAGGCCATTTCTTTTGTTCACATAGAGGTCGAAGCGAATAAAAATACTGAAACGAGGTTGAGACCAATTTGCTTAGCAGACATTTCTGTCACGGTTTCTAACTTATATAATATACATTTACAACTGAATCTCCAACTATAGATGACTTTAAAATGGACTTATTCTTTCCGACATCGAGTGGTGTTCACATAAAGTCAAACATTGATTGATATTGGCATCCCAATAAATGGTATACTAAAATCAACTGGTAAGTTTACCAGTTAAAACGATTTCTCTTGACATGCGCAGAACAAACCAATTTGATTTTCTAGTAAATGAGGTATTTTTCTCTGTCTTCTTTTCCAGTCGGCTATTCAGCAGATGAAGTGATCTACAAGTGGCACCCTGGACTGAAAGAACCTGTTGAAATCGCATCTCATATGACCTTGAACCAATTCGACCTGATTGGTTATCCTGCAAGCAACTTTACTAAACTAATCAAAGACAGTACGTACAATAAATACCACAGTTTCTTATTCGTACATGTAAAGCGTTATCGGTTTTCTCTAACAAATATTATCATTAATATTACATTAAAGCAGTACTGCATTGCATTTCATATATATATATATATATATATATATATATATATATATATATATATATATATATATATATATATATATATATATATATATATATATATATATATATATATATATATATATATATATATATATATATATATATATATATATATATATATATATATATATATATATATATATATATATATATATATATATATATATATATAGGCGCATGGCTTAGTGGTGAAGGTGTTGCACTCACGATTGCGAGATCGTGGGTTCGATCTCCAGAACTGGCGTTGCCTTGTGCTCATTTGGACATCTGACATGTGGCACCCGTTGCACTTGTACAGGCGATGTCGATCTGATGGAGGGAGTGAGCTTATGTCTATGGTTGTTCGGGAAGAAACTGTCGATCCCTCATACGACGACTGACGACGGGAGAGTCCATCATGTATATATATATATATATATATATATATATATATATATATATATATATATATATACATGTGTGTGTGTGTTTGTGTACGTGTGTCTGTATATATATATATATATATATATATATATATGCGTATATCTATGTGTATATATATGTGCGTGTGTGTGCTGTGTGCATATATACATATATATACATATACATATAAATATATACATATATACATACATATATACATATATATTATATATATATGTACATATATATATATATATATATATATATATATATATATATATATATATATATATATATATATATATATATATATATATATATATACATATATATATATATATATGACTTTTAATTGTAAGGCTTCATAAGCGACTTAAGGGACATATTGAGTTTCGAGGGCCGAAGTGATTCAAAGGCTTAGAATGGCTCTTATCAAACTAAATTATGAATCGCAAAATTTCTCATTATATGGCTATAAACATAATTATGATAATTCTAAAAACTTTTTTATGAAAAAAAATCCAATTAACTGTCACGTGATAATGCAATGATTTCAGAATATAGCTGTTAGCCCAGCTAAGCAAAGAAATAGATGAATAAATAAAGTGTGTATGTTCATATACATCGTGTGTATGTGTGTGTATGTGTACAAGTATGTATGTAATATCCATATATGCATAATTACAAACATACAGATCCATACATACAAACGTATGTACATACATACAGCCAGATAGCCAGACATGTATACATACATAGAGGTAGAGTAGTGAGAGACAGATGAAAGTGAATGTGTATGTGTATATGTATATATATGTGTGTGTGTGTGTGCGTGTGTGTATGTGTGCATGTATATATGTATAGACAGAAAGGAGAAAGGAGAGAGAATATATACGCATAATACATGCGATGTACACATATCTAACACACACACACCTCTCCCTCCGTTCCACTTTCTCTCTCTCTCTTTCTCTCTCTCTCTCTCTCTCTCTCTCTCTATATATATATATATATATATATATATATATATATATATAAACATACACACATACATACATATATATATATATATATATATATATATATATATATATATATATATACACACACACATACATATATATGTGTGCGTGTGTGTGTGTGTGTGTGTGTGTGTATATATACACATACATGCATATATACAAATGCATATGAGTGTTTGAGTTAGTATGAGCGTGTGTGTATGTATACATGAATGTAGTATTTGCATACAAAAGTATTCAATTATCTCAGTTATTTACAAGCCGAGCACAGCAAAAAAAAGAATCAATAATAATAATAATAATATCTTAAATATATATATAAACTTTATATCTACCATATCTATTACATCATTAAACCTGTTTCTTAGAAATAGCCGGTTTGAAAGTGAACTATTTTCAGCAAATTGTTAGACGTGCTTCAACCTACATTAGTCTAGACTATTTCTATATTTGATCAATAAATGATAATAATAATAATAATAATAATAATAATAATAATAATAATAATAATAATAATAATAATAATAATAATATTTCCCGAAATGGCTTTTCACTATTTTTTCATTATTTTTATAGTATCATATTTTTATTATTAGGATAAGAATTATTTCAATGGTTATAGTAGTTTTGTGAATGCACATACGTACCTGAGTTTGCGTTCTAGCTTCAATTCTTCAGCTGAAGCAGAATTCTTTACAAAGCTAATGCTCGTTATTTCCTTGCACTGCTGAAAGGCCATTAGACCATTTCTGTGTTCGCCTGGTCCAATGGCGGTGACTTTCTGTGGCCGTAGTTTTTTTTTTTTGTTTTTTTTTTTTGCTAGAAAGAACAATTGAGTCTTCCCCAAAATTACGTTCTACAGTCTTGCAAACAAACAAAAAAACAGGCGTTCTCAATCGGGGTCCATATAAGATTTTGGGAGTCCATGGATGCAATATAGTAAATTGAGGATCCATGGTTCTTTTTCAGCGACCATAAAAAACTGTGCTTCAGACCAGTAAAGTTTACATGCAATAAATTGGTTTTCTTTCCACAATGCACAAATTATTTTAAGAATTTTTATGTCCTTATAATTATAAAAATACAGTAGCATTTTTTAAACATCGAATGGCTATGAGGGTCTACTTAAATAAAATAGGATTCAAAGGTAAAAAAATAGTTGAGAACCCCTGCTTTAGAAGGATATATTAGATACGTGTCTCTATAGAGGCCTACCATAAACTGGGTGGTCATGGTGTACGTTGAAACACAAGTGTTTCAATGTACACTATTTTATATTGAGAATATGTTGTCTATTGACTTTTTATACATGCTAGGCCACTGGTAGGGAAATTTCTAAAAAAAAAACACTACCCTATATATATATTTTATATACATACATACATACATACATACATATGTACATATATACATACATACATACATACGTATAAACTTCAGGACATGAAGTGACACATATTCCGAGTAGGTTATCAGGATTTCATCTACATCGATTTAAGAATCTCACAATCTCCGTTTAACCTTTTAGGCACTTCGATTAGATACTTAAATTAGTTTTTGGACACTTCGATTACAAATTTGTTTTTCTTTTTTCTGTTCGTAATAATACTTTTATTTCCCTATTGAAGTGACTATTATATTTTTGAGATTGATCAATTTGGTTAGTCTATACTTTTCATTTCTTCATAAGAAGAAGAGACTTGCTCTTAGCTATTTCAAGGCTATCATAATTAAAATGTATCATAGTATTTAATCTTTTTGGTCATCTCATAAATAGTGCGGTTATTTTCTTTTCTTTTTCAAAATTAAGATAAACAAATTTCATTTTTAATCTAAAATATACTCTCCTTCATTTTCTACAGTGTTCTTCCATCTATCTAGTAGACTTACAAGGATCCTTTTCCAAAATTCACTTGTCCGTGACGAAAAGTACTCCTTCAGCATTCTTCTGACCTCGTCTACAGAATTCATATTTTTCCCGTCCAAATGATTTTGAAGACTGCGAAATAAATGATAATCAGATGGGGCAATGTCCGGCGAATATGGTGGGTGGGACATCGTTTCCCATTCAAACTGCTCCAGCCTTTGGAACGTCATCTTTGCTGTATATGGCTGAGCATTATCCTGACGGAAGAACACCTTTCATCTTGAAACCAAAGATGGCCGTTTTTTCTGTTCGCGCTGACTTAAGCCGCTCAAGCTGCTTACAGTATATCTCTTTTGTTCTCGTTTGGTTTGGGTTTAAAAGTTCAAAGTGGACTAAACCTTTCGTATTCCACCAAACATGTAACAACACCTTACGTCGGTGAAGCCCTTCATTAGCCTGCAGTGCCAGTGTTTCTCTTTTCCTTCCCCGCTGTCTTCGGCGTTTGACATTTTTTATAGAGAACCCATTTCTCGTCACCAGTCACTATTTGGTCCAAAAAAGATTCATTCATAAGACATGACAGCAAAGAAGAGCACACATTCACTCTCTGCTCGGGATTAAACTCGGAAAGTTTGTGAGGAACCCATTAACCCAATTTACTGACTTTTTCGATGGCACGCAAGTGTCGATGAATGGTTAAATGACCAAATCCAAGCTTCTCTGCTCAACAGTTACAATGGGATTCCGTTGCACCATGGTTTGCAGGACGTCCTCCCTAGATCTTCTAGGACGTCTTCTAGGCTGTAGTTTCTGGAACCACCGTTGACACTGGCTTACACTTATTGTCCTATCCCCATATACAACATTTAATGTTCCTCGCACTTTACGTTGCGTTGTTTCCTTTATTGAATTCATAAAGCAAAATATGCCGATTATGCTGCTTTGTCACATAGAAGGAGCTTTATAATATAAAAATTACCGATCCCCCATATTTAGCATACGTATAGTTTAAGAAAACAGAATGTATACTTCAAAGCCAGGAGAAACAAAATTGCGACAAGAGATAACAAGCGGTAGATACGTATTTCACAATAATTGCAGCTTATCAATACTGCACGCACGAGTCACTTCCGAATGGCAGATTTTCAATGGTACTGCACAAATAAAATAAATTCTTGGTTGTATTCTGTTTCATGATATGCTTCTGATAGTGTTTGATAGAAAGACAGAAAGACTTAAGCTCTGTGTGGCAATCAAAAATTTCCCGTGGTCAGCTTTGAGTTCAATACTTCTCAATCAGTGCCGAGAGTGTTTTTCCATTTCTTTATTTATTTCTACCGTCTCCGGTCTTGGCAGATATTTGCCTTACAGAGTAGTTATTTGTCAATATCTCAACGTATTTTCTTATCCAATATTCTCTTTAACTTTTAGTACTTTGGTATCTTCTTTAATGGTTTCTCCATTCTACATACTGCTGTCTCTTATCTAAGCTTGTTTCAGATTTTTTGGCTTCTTAAAAGATAGAAAACAGTTTCTATTTTTTGTTTGTTCAGTTTTGCTTTTCGTAACAATTTTTCCTTAGTTTTCAGTTGATACTTATTTTCATACTCCTGCTATAGGTAATATCATGATAACATTTTAGTTGAAGAAAATCCCTTACACCCCATATAAATATATACATATTATTTTTTTTTATAGCATTACTGAGCTCAGCTTTGCAAATCTTGGATATGTGCAGAGATTTATTTTCTTTATAGTTTTGTATTTTCTATTGTACTATCGGTACATTAAGTGATATGTGTTCAGTGCCTAGTAATAGCATTTTATGTATTTTGTGCATATATAGAAGCCTTGAGGTTTTGGTTATGTATTTTTATTTCTTTATTTTTGTGCATATCTTCAAGTAATTCCCGAGGCGCCTATTGGTTTAGGAATTGTTTTGCTTTCAGTCCCTTCATTTTATAATAGTTTTCTCTCTTTCCAATTCTTTATATTTGGGTAATTTTTCCATTTCTCTTAGAAATACCAAGTGGTTTCTGGTTCATTCCCACTGCGCGGCACCTTGGACAAGTTTTCTTTTCTGCTCTAGCCCCAGGCTGACCAAAGTCTTACAAGTGGATTTATTTGATGATATATGATAGATAGATAGATAGATAGATAGATAGATAGATAGATAGATAGATAGATAGATAGATGTACCTTCGTGTTTTTGTTTGTCACACACACCTACGCGCACACAGCTTAACAAGCAGAGTCGCTTTAAGTCCACCACCCCATTAACTTAACGGTTCGATAACAGAACTGATAGAATATATACAACACTCAAAAAATATAAATTCGTAATGAGGTCAATCCATTCGCCAAAACCCTTCAAGGCGGCACCCCAGCATGGCCGCAGTCCAGTGACTGAAACAAATAAAAGTGAGATGAGATATCTTGCTCTCATCTGTGACTGATGCTAGATTAGGATGCAAATCTTGTCCTGGAAGTACCTGATCACGAACCAAACTGCTTTGATCTCCCTGTCTAAGTCGATTGCCAGATCCCAGAAAATACGCGTTTTAACTGGTCCTTTCTCATATGTATGGCTATACCATCTCTTTTTCTACTAATATGTAATAAGGAAAAAGTTTCTTGGCGAGTCATATAAACTCATACAACTGGTTTCCCGGTTTCAATGGCGTATATATTCTCCGCTGGACGGGGCGCCGATCCATCGCAGCATTACTCATTTTTGCCAGTAGAGTGGACTGGAGCAACGTGAAATGAAGTGTTTTGCTCAAAAGCACAACGCGTCGCCCAGTCCAGGAATCGAAACTACAATCTTACGATCATGAGTCCAACACCCTAAC
>NC_142935.1:15903589-15911089 GCF_046866305.1 Octopus bimaculoides
TTACCAAAATTTCAAGCTTCAGAACGCAATTATGAAACCTTTATTCGATATTAGCAAAAATGAGGAGGAGGTAGGAGGAGGAAGGGGAAGAGGAGGAAATAATAATGATGATGATATTAATATTGATCATTAACCATAACAATAGAAGCAAGAAACGCAACAATAGCAGCAACAAAAACAGCAGCAACAACAACAACAATAATAATGATAATGATAGTAATAATAATAATAATAATAATAATAATAATAATAATAATAATAATAATAATAATAATAATAATAAAACGATGGCAAGAAAAGCCCCTACATGGTAAATACTGGGCTAAACTAAATGCGAAAGAAATAGACAGAGAAAAATCCCAGCGATGGCTGAGAAGCTCAGGACTCAAAGCAGAGACTGAAGGATTTTTAATTGCTGCACAAGACCAAAGCCTCCCCACCAGAAATTACCAAAAACACATAATGAAAAGAAATATAACAAGTAACTGTAGAATATGTGGAGATCGACAAGAAACAATAAATCATATTATCTCTGGCTGCCCAGTCCTGGCTAAGAAGGAATATATTCACAGACACGACAGAGCTGGGACCTATATACACTGGAAGCTATGCCAACATTATGGAATAGCAACAGAAAAAAGATGGTATAAACACACGCCAGAAAAGGTCACAGAAAACGAGAAAGCAACCATACTCTGGGATATGCCAATACACACAGATAGAGAAATTAAGGCAAATAGACCAGATATAGTTGTCAAAGATCATGAAGGAAAAAAATGCCTTCTAATTGATGTTTCAATACCAGCAGATGACAACGTTTCTCTAAAAGAAATGGAAAAACTTTCAAAATACAAAGACCTGGAAATAGAGATAACTCGAATGTGGAATCTAAAAACAGAAACAATTCCTATCATAGTAGGTGCCTTAGGTATAATAAAAAAATATTCAGACAAATACATAACAAAAACACCAGGACTTACAAATATATATAACATACAGAAAATTGCACTACTGGGTACTGCACACATTCTACGCAAAACACTTTCAATACAGTAAACATAAGAGCACCACAGCAAACCACAGCACATACCCAAGGCGCACAGAGCTGCGCTCGGTAGTGAAGTGAAAGCACGTTATAAAAATAAAACTACTGAATAATAATAATAATAACAATAATAATAATAACAATAATAATAATAATAATGATAATAGTAATTCTTTCATGGGAAGATTATCCACAAAGATAACGGGATCAACACTAACTGACCGGATATCATTATCAGTAACCATCAGGAAAGGAAGCGCCTCCTAC
Source organism: Octopus bimaculoides (assembly GCF_046866305.1). NCBI lineage: Eukaryota > Metazoa > Mollusca > Cephalopoda > Octopoda > Octopodidae > Octopus > Octopus bimaculoides. The sequence continues at coordinate 15,904,902 of NC_142935.1, forward strand.
TTGACGTATAAGTCCAAATAAAAGGCAAATGTATCTCTTAAAAGAAATGTAGGAATTACCAAAATAGAAGAACTGCAAATAGAGATAACAGGATGTAGGGATTATGATGAAAAACAATATCCCTATGAAGAGGTCCGTGAGAACAACACTCACTCTATTAAATTTTTAATAATTGCTTATTGTTACTTGCTCGGATGAGACACAAAAACTTCGCACTAGCAAATTTTTTTGCCCACTCAAAGCAAAAATTAGAGGAAATTTTGTGTGACAGTTTTTTGTTTTGTTTTGTTTTTTTAATCTTCCAAACAAATAAATCACCAAAACTAAAGATATGTACAGCGTACAGGAAATAGCACAATTAGGCAGTGAACGTATATTGTCTCGAGTAATATTTTCTAGAGAAAATACAAATGAAAAAATTAAACCAAAACAAAGCGTTTGCATTTATCGCAAGGCTCACAGAGTAGTTTTCTCTATTGCAAAAAGAGCAACTCAAGAATTAAAACTACTGAGTAATTATGATTATTATTATTATTGGTTTCATTATCATCATCATCATCCAATTTTGTTTCCATTTCTTGCTGGGTGTCTTCCTGACACCTAGGACAGAGAAACACACTGCATATACTGGTAGGCCATTAAAATAAACACACCAGATTGTTCATTTACAAAGTCATGTGACAAAGAAAAAGTGGAAGAAAGACAGAGAGAAAAAGGAAAAATATTTTAAAATAGTAAACAGAGAAAATGAAGGAAGGAAAAGGGAAAGAAAATTCACAGCAACAATGCACTTCTCAGTACCTATGAAGTACCAGTTTCAGACAACCTTTTGCACTTCCTTCAGGATGGTAAGGCCAGGGATCATTCTTAAATCATCTTCAGTTCCTTCTTTGACCATTCCAAGTAAATCATGACTTACAATTTTTGTAAGAGAGAAAGCAACTCCTTAAGCCTTGAGATAAATGTAATCGTTTTGTTTTGGTTTGGTATTTTTCATTTGTATTTTTTATTACTCTAGACAATATACGTGCAGTACCTAATTGTGTTATTATTATTATTATTATTATTATTATTATTATTATTATTATTATTATTATTATTATTATTATTATTATTATTATTATCATTATTATTCACTTATACTGGCTGCAAGAGCCCAAACCTAGAGCAGAAAACGCCATGCAAACTGGATTGCAAAGCGTATGATGTACATACATATACATACATATGTACATAAACACACACACACACACACACACACACACACACATATATATATATATATATATATATATATATATATATATGTATATATATATATATATATATATATATATATATATATATATAAATTTAATGAATGGAGTAAAACGCATATGTTAACTGCATACTTTTATTTCCAACATATGTTTCGAAGATTACAAATTATACCTTCCATAGGAATCGACGATGTTAAAAATGTAATCTTCTCTTCAGGGAAATGTATGGGAACCAGCTTAAACGTAAGACATTTTAACCGAATATCGGTTAAAATGTCTTACGTAGTTAGAATTAGTAGTTCTTTGACTGCTATTTCTAAATTTTCAGTATGTTGGTGAAGCAACTCATGCTGATCCCTATATGTTTATAATTATAAATGGTTTACCGATAAACGTTGTTTTTTTTTTTGCATACTGAACTACTTGGCAAAATTGTTAATTATTAATTTTATTAACTAATTGGCAATTCTCTGCCCTATATCTATATCTATATATATATATATATATATATATATATATATATATATATATATATATATATATATATATATATATATATATATATATATATACATATACATATAATTTAATATATACAGTATTTAGATTCGAGCAACAATTAGTTGCATACTGTAAAAACACGATTATCGGACATGCTTGCATAGCTAGCCGTATGTTTCCAATGAATCTTGCAGAGCCAAATATACAACATGGCTGATCATTTTCGAAAAGAGGTGAAGGGACGGTCTGTTTGGCGAAAACATCGAGAAAGACACTGGTCATTGGGAAAACACGAAAAGGACGAGAGGAAGGAAAAGGAAAAACGTGGAATGAAAGAAAGGAAATATAAAGTTTAGAACTACATCCCTTTAGCCCGTTCGAATCAAAACTATTATTGTTGGTGCAAATTAATTCAACGGTAAGATCAAATCTTGTGAGATTGCATGCTTAATCCGGAATAGGTGGGATTTTGAGGTAGGCGAAAAGAAAACATACATTTCCATGACAACCGACCACCTGGTATTTAAAAAAATGACACCAACCACATAGCAAACTGTCTCGTCCATATTTCCATCAGCTACGACGGAATACGATTATATATGAACCCGTTCGCTTCGATTCCTCCCACCCACGTTAGCATTTTCCTCCTACTCCAACGACCACAGCGGCGGCGTTTTTTTACTAAACACGTTCTCTTACTTATCTCTTGTCTATGAGGCAGGGTCTGGGCTAAATGTGTGTGGGGGGGGGGCGTGCGTGCGTCATTATAGATAAGTCAATTGATACGAAAGTAAAGAGAAATGAAAGCAAACACACACATGCATATACATACATACATACATATATATATATATATATATATATATATATATATATATATATATATATATATAGATATATATATATGGAAGGAGAGAAATACTTGTCAACTTTGAGGTGAAGTGCTGTCATAACTTTTGAATTATTAGTCATTCACTCATCGACACATCAAGGGTTTCCCGCGATTTTAATCTCATCCGCCGTCGAAACTTACTAACTACATTTCCATAATAATGAATATTTTGATCAGTTGCATTGACAAATTGATTGATTTAGTGTAATAATAACTTTACGTTCAGTTTTAGAAAAGGTATTTCGCCTGACCCTCTACGTCTCTCTGTGTATATGTTTGTATGTGTCTTCTGTATCAGTGTATGTGTGTGTGTTTATATATATATATATATATATATATATATATATATATATATATACATTTAGCCGTAGCAACAGAGTGATTCAAGGGGTGAAAGTTTCCTGCGTTAGCACATATTAAACGAAACTCTCGGCACGTGAGTCATTCTGTTGCTTCTGCTAAATATTAATATATATATATATATATATACATATATATATATATATATATATATATATATATATATATATATATATATATATATATATATATATATATATATTATATACTCTTTCGCTCTTTTACTTTAACTTGTTTCAATCATTTGACTGCGGCCATGCTGGAGCACCACCTTTAGTCGAATAAATCGACCTCTTGACTTATACTTTGTAAGCTTAGTACTTATTCTATCGGACTCTTTTTGCCGAACCACTAGATGACAGGGACGTAAATACACCAACATCGGTTGTCAAACACTGACACAAACAACAAATGCATACATACATATATATATATATATTCAGTTTCCGTCTACCAAATCCACTCACAAGGCTTTAGTCGGCCCATGAAGGGATCTTGTTAACAATCATTCAAATATTTAACCAACTTATATACACCACTAGTCATACAAACAATACATGTACATCTTCACTTAAAACGCAGACATGGTTTTGTTGTTAAGAAAGTTCGCTTTGCAACCATGTAGTATTTCCTGCTTCGAGCCCGGTTCGAGTGAACTTGGTAGATGGAAACTCTGAGGAAGTACGTCGTGTGTACGTGTGTGTGTGTGTACGTGTGTGTGTGTGTGTGTGTGTGTGTGTGTGTGTGTGTGTGTGTGTGTGTACGAGAGAGTTTGCACTTTTGTGTTTGCCTTTTTACCACATGATAACCGGTGTTGTTTCATTTATGTCCCTGTAACTTAGCTGTTACGCAAAAAGAACCGATTTTATAAATATGCCAGTCCTAAAATACGTACAAAGCTGAACCCCTAAAACTTTCAAGGCAGTGCTCCAGTGTGGTCGCAACTCGGTGAATGAAGGAAATAAAACAAGTAAACGAATTGTTCCATACACTTACAGTTCACAAGTCAAAGTGAGGACCTGGAAACGGTCGTAAACCTGCTAGAAATAGCAGCTAAATCTCCTTCATATCATACCTTACCGTCTAAACAAAACAAAATACAGAAACTACTCAACGATAATCGCAGTTCAATGTATAAAATAATAAAATATGATGGGATGGCCACAGTTGGGATGCCTTTGATCGTAGGTCTGCTCCATCAGAACAGATCCGGGTCTAATCATCAACAACAACAGCAGCAGCAGCAGCAGCAGCAACAACAACAACAGTAACAACCATACGAAGCTCACAAGCTTCCATCAACTTCATCTAAATCTGTATCCTTAGTGTGTATCGATTAAATGTACGAAAGCCGAATAAAAGCACTTACACTGTAATAGCATAATTGCACATGTCATTACTAGCGTTCATTGTTCTATTTTCCCGCCATTTTTCTTTTCGTTTTCACCTTTCTTTTCTTTCTCGAAATTTCTCTCTCTCTCTCTCTCACCCCCACTCTCCCCCTCTCTCTTCCCTTCTCTGAATGATTGAAGACTTTTAGCTGGCACCTGACATGGTTGACATCCATAAATATTTAAGTAAGTCGATTGTCTGTAATGAATTGTCGCAACACGATTGAACATTGGCGTAGAAAAGATGTGGGGACGAAATCCTAATAATACGAACGCTATTGCTCCTAATTCTCCTACTACTCCTACTAATACTACTATTACTACTACTACTACTAATAATAATAATAATAAAAATAATAATAATAATAATAATAATAATAATAATAATAATAATAATAATAATAATAATCTGCTTGTATTCGATTTATGTGAGGGTGAGTACGTATGCAATCGCATAATATATATAGATACACATACACATACATACACACACACGTACACACACATATATATACATACACATATATATATATATAGATAGATAGATAGATAGATAGATAGATAGATAGATAGATAGATAGATAGGTAGATAGATATATGTATATATCGATATATATCTATATCTCTCTCTCTCTCTCTCTCTATATATATATATATATATATATATATATATATATGTATGTATGTATATATATGTGTGTGTACGTGTGTGTGTATGTATGTGTATATGTATCTATATATATATATATATATATATATATATATATATATATATATATATATAAATGCACTCACACGCACAAACACACACGAATTAACAAATGTAGGTACATTAGTACATTGTAAGGTGTATGCATTATAAGCTTCCTAATTCAATTCTATAATAGGGTCCGGCTTTTCTTTTCATCCTTCTGAACTGGATAAAATAATTACCACTTACTAAAGCCAAATCAAGTGGCTATATACCCTCCCCTTTAACAAAAATGCATTGTAGCCGTTCGTTGCATATAAACAGACTTATATGTGTGTGAAAGAATGAGAGAAAGAATGTAATATATATATGTATAGCTATACATATACATATATGTACATATATTTACGTATATATGTGTGTGCGCGCGCGTGTGTGTTTGTGTGTGTGTAAGTGTGTGTGTACAAAGTACCTGTGAATACAGGGTTTGAAGGCTGCACATTAGTGTATGAATAGATTACATTTGTGCAAAGTAAAGCATTCATCATTCGTGTTCCTAACATCCAATCAATGTTCATCTGAAGGTGGCTTTGTTCTTGCTGGTCCTTTCTTCCTAACTAAACTCAAAGTGTAGAATTCTTACAAAGTGTGTAGAAATATATATGTATATGTGTGCGTGTGTGTGCGCACGTGCAAATATATATATGTATATATATATACACCTATATATATATATATATATATATATATATATATATGTATGTATGTATGTATATACACATACACATATATGTGTATATACATACATATATATATAGGTGTACATATATATATATAGATACATATATGTATATATATATATACATAAATATATACATATATATATGTATATGTATGTATATATATATATATATATATATATATATATATATATATATAGATAGATACATTTGTAGATAGATAGAGAGATAGATAGATAGATAGACAGACAGACAGACAGACAGACAGACAGATAGATAGATAGATAGATAGATAGATAGATAGATAGATAGATAGATAGATAGATAGATAGATAGATAGATATGCATGTATGT
>NC_142935.1:15921089-15938589 GCF_046866305.1 Octopus bimaculoides
ACACACACACGTACGTACACACACACACACACACACACGATCGTACACACACACACACACACATAAACACACGCAGGTACCCACACACTCGAATAAATGTGCGCACAAACATACATAACACCACGTGTGTTCAGTTTGGTTTTTTTTTTTCCCCCGTTTTTTCTCACCACATTAGCGACATCAGTTTAACATTTCCAGCGTACAGTGTAATTTGGTATCACTAAGGCATCAAAAAACATTCCACAAAATAACTAACGAAAAATCAATCAATCAATGTTTTTGATGCGATGTTGCTCAAAGAATACAACATATCTATCATCATCTGTTGCATTTTATGTCCTAATGAGTTGATTCAGTGACTTTATAAGGAATGCCTAATTTATTCGGTTGTCAAGTTATGGTGGGGGAGGGCACAAACACAACCACGAACACAGTGACAAAGACATACACATACATATTATTACATACACACATATAAAATAGAATTTTTGCAATAGAATTTTTATCTATTTATTTTGTTGTTTATTTAGTTAGTTACAAGAGGAAAAGGAAACACTGATAAATTATTCTGCAGTTCCTCTGAAACTAAAAGAGAGAAAAGGGAGACTGGAGACTTCATCAAAATTTGCAACTGCATAAGGACTCTGCCAAAGGTGTCCAAGAGACAGGAAGCTATTTAAACTGGTGGCTGTGTTTAAAACTCTGTGTGTGTGTGTGTGTGTGTGTGTGTATTAGATCGCTAGCCACTAAACCATTTTTATTTTCTCTCCCTGTTTATTTCTGTGTTCCTTTCTGCTGAAGAGCGTAGGCTCGAAACGTAAAAGACTTTCTCACTTCCCGAGCGTTAAATTAATACATCTGTTTGTTGTTTACACACCCGTCTTCGTCTTTTGTTTTTTGTTTTTTGTTTCTTTTTTGTAAATTCTCACTATATATATATATATATATATATATATATATATACAGAGAGAGAGAGAGAGAGATACACTTCAGGCGGTACTCCAGCATAGCCGCAGTCAAATGACTGCGGCTATGCTGGAGTACCGCCTTTAGTGGAACAACTCGATCCCCAGGACTTATTCTTTGTAAGCCTAGTAGTTATTCTATCGGTCTCTTTTGCCGAACCGCTAAGTTACGGGGACGCAAATACAGCAACATTGGTTGTCAAGCGATGGGAGGTGGGCAAACACAAACACACAAATACATACATACATACATATATATATATATATATATATATATATATATATGATATAAATTGATATAATGAAGAAATTTGTTGTATACAGTGCTCAGATACACTACAACTATATAAAAAAAAGGGCCATCAAGTGTAATGTTGATGGATTTCAGGAAGCTAACAACTGATGCATGAAGTTTTTTCCATGCTTCAGCAATTCTGAGCGTGACAAAATGTTTCCGAAAGTCATATGCGCTGTTTTTTTTTTTGTTTTTTTTTTAACCGAACATTTTAAGACTTGGCACTATAATACACTTGCCTAAACTGAATTGGTGGAGTTATTTCATTTTTTCCAGAAAAATGTTTTTAAAAAGTTCACCTAGTCAGGAAACAGGATTTGGAAGCTGTCATTTTGCGCGTAACTGCACATTTTGTCAACATCCTGAAAATAGCGTGTGTTGTCAATATTTGTAAACACTTATTATGTCCCCTGTAATTTTCTTTCATGTAAATTAATGTTTATATTAATTTAAAAGATTTATCCAAAAAATCTCATTCAGTTGTTATTTTTAGCACACCTCACAACCACCTCAATGCTCAATGACAAAAAGAAACGAGTAAATAATAATTTAAGCATTCAATATACATTTAATGCTAATGAGATGAACAACACGTTACATGCGATAAACACATTACAATTTAAATATGTTTAATTACAATTTAAATATGCTTAGAAACAAACATTTAAGCATTCAATATACATTTAATGCAAATGCGATAAACATGCGATCGCCAGTATATGTTCCCACCACGTCTTTTCGTACACATAACATGCCGCTTTTTACGTAGTTTTCTTTTGGGTATAACACCCTTTTCTTGAAAGTACGACACAGTTTTCGTCTGTTTTCCTCTGTTTTTAATGTTTCCAAAGTTCTCATGTTCCGCTTCTTACTATTGAAACAGGCATGAATGCGTCTGTGACTTACGATTAGCTAAAATTACCAAAATTTTCAAGCCTTAATTGCTAATAACTCTATTTATTGATTTATAGCGAAAATTACTTTCGCATCATAATTTCGCCTATAAAAGTGTATCATTACACTAAATATGAAATCAATTCAAAGAGAATTGATGCTAGCAGCCGAACTGACTAGATCCCAAAGAGGTACAGGTGTTAATTCATTACGGCCGTTTCTAACGACTCCTTTAATTGATTAATGAGAAGATTACATCATTGCAAAGAAACCGTTGCCGTCAGATGAATTAATGATCTTCAAACATAAAGGACAGTTCAACTTATTCAACATAATTAACAAATTCATGGAGTCAAAATATTTACATTGATCTTGCTGCCATTCAGTTGGCAGAATGAACTTATCAGAATAGTGTATATTTGGTCAGAACAAAGAAGAATTTGGGGGTTATTAGAACTTGTAGTAGTGGGAGGAGATAATTGTCCCAAGTACCCAGTTATCTAAAGTTCTAAATAACAGAGGAAGGATCGGCTCCGATCGTCTAGATTTTTACCTTAAATAAGTTGTTTATGTGTATTGACCAGTAGTGAAAGAAATAATTAATGCCAGGCTAGCCTACTAAATTATCAAAAGTGATGGGACTATATGTCTGCTTAATCTTCGGAAAATGGACAAGGCATAGGGTAGTAATAATGGAGTGAGTGATGAGGAGGGGATGATAGTAAGAAGAAGCAAGATAGAGATGATGAATTTACTTAGATTTATTATCGTATTAAAGACCAATAGTTCTCAAGGTGCACGGGTGCCATTTACATGGCACCAGCAACAACCACGTCTACGATGCACGGGTGTCATTTACATGGCTCAGGCAGCGACCATAACTACGATTCACGGGAGCCATTTACATAGCACCGGCAATGACATACATATATATGTATACGATTTTACAAGGAAAAGTTTGTCAGTGACTTCGAAGTTTCAGCTTGCCCGCCTTCATCAGACAGAGCTTTCTTTGGGTTGCTTTCGGCTTTATATAGTTTTTGGATGTATAGGTGACATCACGCAATTGTATCTATGTAATTGTCTACAATAATATAATGTACATATATACATACAAATAGCAGTGCTAGAAACAGATTAGAAAAACCTAATCATTATAGTAACATAGTTTCCTCAATTCTAACCTTCTCAAATTCCCCGGTTTAAAATTTCACTTTGATCGACGCCCGTTGTTTACTTTCACCGCGAAGAAGGCAAAGGAATACCTCTCCACAATGCTCATTCATTCACTCATTCTCTCTATCTCTTAATATTCATTCTTTCTCTGACTCAATCTCAGGGTTCCGTATATTCTATCTCTCCCTCTCTCTCACCCTCGCTCTCTCTTTCTCTCTCTCCTTCTATCTCTCCCTTTTTCGCACCCTCTCTCTGTCTGTCTGTCTCTCATTCTCTCTTACCCTCACTCTCTATCTATTTCTTACTTGTTTCATTCATTAGACTGCGACCATGCTGGGACACCACTTCGAAGGGGTTTAATCGAAAAAAACCGACCCCACTAGTTGGCTTTTTTCATCAGTCATTTTCGCCGAACCGCAACTGTACGGGAATGTCAACAAACTAACACCAGTTGTCCAGGAGTGTGGGAGAGGGATAAATGTAAATACGAACACACCCCGCACGCACTTAGGGAGAGAGAGAGAGAGAGAGAGAGAGAGAGATGGATGGATGGATGGATGGATGGATGGATAGATGGATGGATGGACGGACGGACGGACGGAGAGACAAACAGACAGGCAGACAGACAGGCAGACAGACAGACAGACAGATAGATAGATAGATAGATAGATAGATAGATAGATAGATAGAGATGTGTGTGTGTGTGAGAGAGAGAGAGAGAGAGAGAGAGAGGAAACACCTGCCCAAAGTGCCACGCTGTGGGACCGAACCCAAAATGACTCGGCTGCAAAGCAGACGTCTTATGCACACTGCCAGGCTTGCTCTCGTGTATAATGCATAACTATCGAAAAAGAGAATGTTTACGTAAGAAAGAAAGATAGACAGAAGAGGGAAGAGAATGAGGAGCAACACACGCACACACAGACACGCACACACACACAGACACACGCACACACACACACAGACACACGCACACACAGACACACACGTATACAAGTACGCACACACATGTACACACACAAACGTACACATGCACGTACACATGCACGTACACATGCACGTACACATACACGTACACACACATACATACTCTCGTACACACTACACACACACATACATACTCCCGTACACACACGTGCACACACGTACACACACGTGCACACACGTACACACACACGTACACACACTACACACATTCGCACACACGTACAGACACACACGTACACACACGCGAACACACACATGCACATACTCACGTTCACACACACCTACATATGCACACACATGTACACACACGTACACACACACGTACACACACGTACACGCACACGTACACACTCACGTGCACATACGCACGTACACACACGTACACACACACACATACAGACACACACACACACACACGTACATACTCTCGTACACACACACCTACATACACACACATGTACACATACGTGCACACACACGCGTACACACATGTATATACTCACGTACACACAGGTACACACACACGTATACACACACACACGTACGTACACACACACACGTACATATACACACACGTACGTATACAAACACGTACGTATACATACACACACACACGTACGTACACACACACACACACACACACGATCGTACACACACACACACACACATAAACACACGCAGGTACCCACACACTCGAATAAATGTGCGCACAAACATACATAACACCACGTGTGTTCAGTTTGGTTTTTTTTTTTCCCCCGTTTTTTCTCACCACATTAGCGACATCAGTTTAACATTTCCAGCGTACAGTGTAATTTGGTATCACTAAGGCATCAAAAAACATTCCACAAAATAACTAACGAAAAATCAATCAATCAATGTTTTTGATGCGATGTTGCTCAAAGAATACAACATATCTATCATCATCTGTTGCATTTTATGTCCTAATGAGTTGATTCAGTGACTTTATAAGGAATGCCTAATTTATTCGGTTGTCAAGTTATGGTGGGGGAGGGCACAAACACAACCACGAACACAGTGACAAAGACATACACATACATATTATTACATACACACATATAAAATAGAATTTTTGCAATAGAATTTTTATCTATTTATTTTGTTGTTTATTTAGTTAGTTACAAGAGGAAAAGGAAACACTGATAAATTATTCTGCAGTTCCTCTGAAACTAAAAGAGAGAAAAGGGAGACTGGAGACTTCATCAAAATTTGCAACTGCATAAGGACTCTGCCAAAGGTGTCCAAGAGACAGGAAGCTATTTAAACTGGTGGCTGTGTTTAAAACTCTGTGTGTGTGTGTGTGTGTGTGTGTGTATTAGATCGCTAGCCACTAAACCATTTTTATTTTCTCTCCCTGTTTATTTCTGTGTTCCTTTCTGCTGAAGAGCGTAGGCTCGAAACGTAAAAGACTTTCTCACTTCCCGAGCGTTAAATTAATACATCTGTTTGTTGTTTACACACCCGTCTTCGTCTTTTGTTTTTTGTTTTTTGTTTCTTTTTTGTAAATTCTCACTATATATATATATATATATATATATATATATATATATATACAGAGAGAGAGAGAGAGAGATACACTTCAGGCGGTACTCCAGCATAGCCGCAGTCAAATGACTGCGGCTATGCTGGAGTACCGCCTTTAGTGGAACAACTCGATCCCCAGGACTTATTCTTTGTAAGCCTAGTAGTTATTCTATCGGTCTCTTTTGCCGAACCGCTAAGTTACGGGGACGCAAATACAGCAACATTGGTTGTCAAGCGATGGGAGGTGGGCAAACACAAACACACAAATACATACATACATACATATATATATATATATATATATATATATATATATATATATATATATATATATGATATAAATTGATATAATGAAGAAATTTGTTGTATACAGTGCTCAGATACACTACAACTATATAAAAAAAAGGGCCATCAAGTGTAATGTTGATGGATTTCAGGAAGCTAACAACTGATGCATGAAGTTTTTTCCATGCTTCAGCAATTCTGAGCGTGACAAAATGTTTCCGAAAGTCATATGCGCTGTTTTTTTTTTTGTTTTTTTTTTAACCGAACATTTTAAGACTTGGCACTATAATACACTTGCCTAAACTGAATTGGTGGAGTTATTTCATTTTTTCCAGAAAAATGTTTTTAAAAAGTTCACCTAGTCAGGAAACAGGATTTGGAAGCTGTCATTTTGCGCGTAACTGCACATTTTGTCAACATCCTGAAAATAGCGTGTGTTGTCAATATTTGTAAACACTTATTATGTCCCCTGTAATTTTCTTTCATGTAAATTAATGTTTATATTAATTTAAAAGATTTATCCAAAAAATCTCATTCAGTTGTTATTTTTAGCACACCTCACAACCACCTCAATGCTCAATGACAAAAAGAAACGAGTAAATAATAATTTAAGCATTCAATATACATTTAATGCTAATGAGATGAACAACACGTTACATGCGATAAACACATTACAATTTAAATATGTTTAATTACAATTTAAATATGCTTAGAAACAAACATTTAAGCATTCAATATACATTTAATGCAAATGCGATAAACATGCGATCGCCAGTATATGTTCCCACCACGTCTTTTCGTACACATAACATGCCGCTTTTTACGTAGTTTTCTTTTGGGTATAACACCCTTTTCTTGAAAGTACGACACAGTTTTCGTCTGTTTTCCTCTGTTTTTAATGTTTCCAAAGTTCTCATGTTCCGCTTCTTACTATTGAAACAGGCATGAATGCGTCTGTGACTTACGATTAGCTAAAATTACCAAAATTTTCAAGCCTTAATTGCTAATAACTCTATTTATTGATTTATAGCGAAAATTACTTTCGCATCATAATTTCGCCTATAAAAGTGTATCATTACACTAAATATGAAATCAATTCAAAGAGAATTGATGCTAGCAGCCGAACTGACTAGATCCCAAAGAGGTACAGGTGTTAATTCATTACGGCCGTTTCTAACGACTCCTTTAATTGATTAATGAGAAGATTACATCATTGCAAAGAAACCGTTGCCGTCAGATGAATTAATGATCTTCAAACATAAAGGACAGTTCAACTTATTCAACATAATTAACAAATTCATGGAGTCAAAATATTTACATTGATCTTGCTGCCATTCAGTTGGCAGAATGAACTTATCAGAATAGTGTATATTTGGTCAGAACAAAGAAGAATTTGGGGGTTATTAGAACTTGTAGTAGTGGGAGGAGATAATTGTCCCAAGTACCCAGTTATCTAAAGTTCTAAATAACAGAGGAAGGATCGGCTCCGATCGTCTAGATTTTTACCTTAAATAAGTTGTTTATGTGTATTGACCAGTAGTGAAAGAAATAATTAATGCCAGGCTAGCCTACTAAATTATCAAAAGTGATGGGACTATATGTCTGCTTAATCTTCGGAAAATGGACAAGGCATAGGGTAGTAATAATGGAGTGAGTGATGAGGAGGGGATGATAGTAAGAAGAAGCAAGATAGAGATGATGAATTTACTTAGATTTATTATCGTATTAAAGACCAATAGTTCTCAAGGTGCACGGGTGCCATTTACATGGCACCAGCAACAACCACGTCTACGATGCACGGGTGTCATTTACATGGCTCAGGCAGCGACCATAACTACGATTCACGGGAGCCATTTACATAGCACCGGCAATGACATACATATATATGTATACGATTTTACAAGGAAAAGTTTGTCAGTGACTTCGAAGTTTCAGCTTGCCCGCCTTCATCAGACAGAGCTTTCTTTGGGTTGCTTTCGGCTTTATATAGTTTTTGGATGTATAGGTGACATCACGCAATTGTATCTATGTAATTGTCTACAATAATATAATGTACATATATACATACAAATAGCAGTGCTAGAAACAGATTAGAAAAACCTAATCATTATAGTAACATAGTTTCCTCAATTCTAACCTTCTCAAATTCCCCGGTTTAAAATTTCTTATTAGAAATCGAATAACACCAACATTAATTCAGCTTAGTCTGAGCTATGTTGTGTGACCAATTGACTTATCTAAAAACAATCTTTGGTTAACCATAAAAAAACATAACAAAAGACAATTTTCTATATAAGGAATGTTGTGACCTGAGATTGGCACAGTAGTTTACATCTTTACTTCAACGCTTGATTGAACCCTCAACAATAACAAAATTCCAATATCAAACTAAAATAAATCTCCTGACCATAATCTTTTAGCAACCCTCACTCTACAAATACATACATTCTTCCTATTCTCTTTTAACACCTCTACCTACACCCCACACCTAATTATCATTTTACATAGCTCCACATATTCCCCCTCTCCTAAAAAATTACTAAAGACAATGTAAAACCAAAAAGAACGAAAGTAAAGACCTGTCTGATGATGGCGAAACTTCGAAGTTATTATCGACCTTTTCCTTGTAAAAGTCACTGAATAGTCCTTAAGTTTAATGTAATTGTGTTTATGTTTAACTTTACCTGAAAACAAGCATTAATGTGTAAATGTGTGTGTGTGTGTGTGTGTGTGTGTGTGTGTGTGTGTGTGTGTGTGTGTGTTTTAGTCTTGAATTATATTGGGATAAAGTGTTTGCAAGTCATAAAAAGATGTTCAAATCATTTTATTTCAATGTTATTTCAGTTTACAAAATGTTTCATTGGGAGACCAGCACAGCTGCATTCAGATTCCTCAATGTATAAAACACAAGTGTAAAATGTGACACTTAAATTTTATATCTTAAGAATCAGAGGAAACAACTGCCCCCGCAAGTGTGTGTGCGTGTGTGTGTACGTATCTATGTATCTATAATCGGCAAGAAGACGTCAAAAAGATGGCATAGAACCAATACAAAGGACTTCTCGAATTCCCTTTCTATCTCATCAGGGACATTACAGTATCTATAACTTTCAGGGTTTATAACTTTTTACGATGAATAACGATAAACTTCTCTCCTAATACTCCAGTTTTTCCGCTAAATTTATATATTTTCATACTCATTTCTGTATAACTGTGTTATAAATGATTCAATACCTTTGCGACTACCTGTTTATCTTTTATTTTATACATACATACATACATACTTGCATACATACATACATACATACATACATGCAAATAACAGTACCGGATTACTACCTCCCTCTTTGAAGGGTATGCGTTTGCAATGCAGGAACAGGAAATATCAACCAAATACCAGCTGCACAGGAAGGATAGAGATATAGGAAAATCAACAAAATGTGATAACCGATGCAGACTTTGTGAAGTTAACACCGAAGATATCACCCACATCATAAACAGTTGTCCAAAAATGTCATCACGGTATTATATACCGATGCGACATGATGTTGTTGCTAGGACACGCTATAATGAAATCCGTCGGAAGGATATATATATATATATATAGTTTTAGGGAATAGAACCAAGTTTCATGAACTCATCGATGAAAATCCACTATCACATATAGAAAAATTAATAATTAAAAGCACAATAAATGAGTATAATATAATACAAAGTAAATATCATAGGATAAAGATAATAATTGAGTTTTTACCTGTAATTTTGGATTTTGTCCCTAATATTATTATTGTTATTATATATATATATATATATATATATATATATATATATATATATATATATGCATAGACGTCTCAAAAGTAAATAGACACCATCACTTTTTTAAAGATTCATTTCTCCTTTCTTCTATCAATATTTGCTAGTCGAGGAAGCGGTTTCCTTCTAGCTGCTCTGCCATAGTAGCCAAGATGCTTAAAACAACTCACAGAAGTAATCCGATTCATTTGGAGTTGACCTTCAACATCAGTTGCCTTATTACAAGGATTATTTTCAACAATCTGCCTGGCAGCCAGAAGACACTCGTCAAGGGAACCAGATAATTCTGACCATAGCAGGATGTTGTTGGTTCCCTTTCTTCGCTGGTAAATTGCACAATCACTCTGTTGACTCTGGCAAGAGGAATCCCAAGGTTTTCCACAACCTTGCACTGGCTCAGACCGGCCTCAGATTGATCCACAATACACTCTCCTTGAAAATCAGACAACTCTTTTGTTTCTTGAATCCGCGGCATGGCGAATTGCTATAAATAATATACTGTGATCTGAAATGAAAAACAATGATAATACATACATACATACATACATACATACATACATACATGGACAGACGGACGGACGGATTGAGGAACGGACGGACGGACGGACGGACGGACGGATGGCTGGAGGGATCGACAGACAGATATATAAATAGATAGAGACAGACAGACAGACAGAGACAGAGAGAGAGAGAGAGAGACGACAGACAGACGACAAACAGATAAATAAACAGATAGACAGGCAGACAGACAGACAGATAAATAGATAGATAGATAGATAGATAGATAGATAGATAGATAGATAGATAGATAGATAAATAGATAGATAGATAGATAGATAGATAGATAGATAGATAGATAGATAGATAGATAGATAGATAGACAGGTAGGCAAATAGACTGACAGGAAGGCAGGCAGGCAGGCAGGAACGCACGAACGCAGGAAGGCAGGAAGGCAGACAGGTAGAGGGACAGACAGACTTATAGATAGATTCTCAATCAGAAAAGACCAGCTCAATTAATTCTCTTTATATTCAAATCAGTTAAACCATTGACGTATGTTTTATATTCCTAATTAATCACTCACTATTTGATCAGTCTAGCAAGTTATTGTTTAAGTTCACTTCTTACACCTAAACATTTCGAAGCTAGCTTAAAACAACACTCTAAGGATCATTGTAATTTACTAAAATCTGTTCAATATGTCATCACACGACAACGAGACATTGCGAATATTTACGAGACTGTCTGAAGTGATAAATCAGTTCTGTTCTATTGTTATTTCTAAACAGGTTTTCATTGTGTAAACACTGCTATGAAATCTCTCCAGAATTATCATTGTTATCATGTTATGTCATGTCATGTTGGTGTTATATGTTAATATATTTCTTATAAAGAATAGCATTTATCCCATCTTGTTGTATAGATCTCACACATATATAGCTCTCACACATATATATAGCTCTCTCACATATATATAGCTCTCTCTTTATGGGACGTTATGCACGCACACGTGTGTATGTGTGTATATATATATATATATATATATATATATATATATATATATATATAAGGGGCATTACTACAGAATAATGCCACACACTGGACTTCTGTAATAATGCCCCTTATATAAATATAAACGAATAATTATATTCTTGGGAATAGAAATTTCCCTTATGAATTTTTTTACACACTGGCTTCCTGATAAAATTCTTGTAAAAGATTTTTTTATCCCTCTTTGAATTTATTAATCACATATATATATATATATATATATATATATATATATATATATATATATATATATACACAAAAGTCAGAACAAAGTACACACACTTTGACCAATATAGAGCGACGCTTTAGCCATCTCTATTGATGTAAACGGGCACACCCTGGACAGGCTCAGGAAAACCCTGGTCCATATCCTCGTTCTCTGGGGCTCAAAGTTAGAAGCGAAACTGACGGTAGATAATCTCTTCCATGTAGCACTTGATTTATGCACCCGTTTATACAAACCAAATGCACATCGATACAGATTCCTGCCACCCATCCATAGCATTTAAAAACCTTGTAAACGCTTTCAATGGGGGGGGGGGGTGTTGAACCTATCCTCTAATAAAAAAAATGTCTTCGATGCAGCTGCCTCTACTGTGATGAGACTTTGGAAAGAAACCAGTGGATTTGAAGATCGCATTACTTATATGCCCAGTCCTAACACCAACAAGAGAATGCGACGCCGCAAAGTCATCTGGTTTGCTCCCCCTTTCTCACTTAACGTGAAGATTTTTATGAGTAGGGCTGCCTTTGCTTAGTGGATTTTATGCAGGACAATAGACATAGCAAAATATTCAATAGTCGTAACTCAAGGGTGCACACCTAGTGTTAAAATTTATAAGCCACGGGCAGAGGTAGGAGACTCAGTATGGTTTAGAACAGTAATTCTCAACCATTTTTCCTATGGACCCTTTTGATTCCTATTTTACTTAGGGGAACACCCATAACCACTCGATGTTTTAAAGTTAGTTTTATAGATACTTCTTTCAAAATTCCTATTTTGTTCTTCACGCGTTCACTTGTATAGGTTTGCAATAACACTCTGCGAGGGAACATGTTTCAATGACCAGAAACATGTTAAACTAGAAAAGCACTCGGAGAGCGCAGACCTCCGCCAAGCAGCTTATTTCCACCCATATACACGCATGCTGAAAATCACCCAATTTCTCAAACCAACGCCGCCAAAATCATAACCTCCTTGGCGGGGTTAAAAAAAATAACACAGCCATATGATTTTTTTTAAAAACCTTTAAAAACAGGAATCATCTGAAGCAGTTATAATACATCAATGACAACAGCAAGCTAATTTCACCATACAACTAAAAAGAAACAACAATTACCTAAAACTTGAGTGATACACACACAACGCGAGTAAAATTACTAATAGAGAAACGAAAATGAACTTTGGAAACAGCAACGCCACCATAGGTTACGTGGAAACGATGAACGTGTTTTCAAGGGAGATAATCAAAGAACGTAACATTGTAAAGTAAATATAACAAATGAAAAATCCTTCAAGAATCCATAGAAATTCCTGGATCACTACCAAAATTTCATCATCTATTCCTTGTGTCATTACCAACTTTTCCTGCAAGTTTCATTAAATACTGTTCACAACTTTTTGAGTTATTTTTCACACAGACGGACAGCCAGAGGGACAGCCGGACAAACCAACGCCGATGAAAACATAACCTTCCTACTTGATGGAGGTAATTATTTAAAACATTACAGGCGCAGGAGTGGCTGTGTGGTAAGTAGCTTGCTTACCAACCACATGGTTCCGGGTTCACTCCCACTGCGTGGCACCTTGGGCAAGTGTCTTCTACTATAGCCTCGGGCCGACCAAAGCCTTGTGAGTGGATTTGGTAGACGGAAACTGAAAGAAGCCCGTCGTATATATGTATATATATATGTATGTGTGTTTGTGTGTCTGTGTTTGTCCCCCCACCATCGCTTGACAACCGACGGTGGTGTGTTTACGTCCCCGTAACTTAGCGGTTCGGCAAAAAGAGAGACCGATAGAATAAGTACTAGGCTTACAAAGAATAAGTCCTGGGGTCGATTTGATTCGACTAAAGGCGGTGCTCCAGTATGGCCGCAGTCAAATGACTGAAACAAGTAAAAGAGTAAAAGAGTAAAGAGTAAAGAAAGCTAGCTGCTTCTTGCAATAATAATATCTAAAGCAAAACTGCTTTTCACAGGCCCTTAAAATACTACAGCAGATCTCCAGTTTACTATTGTGTTTGCGTGAACCCCGAATGAACACCGGTTGTGAACCACTAGTTTAGAGTGTGTATCCAATAATAGGTCAATGCAACACAGTGGCTGAGATGTATGAAACAAAAGCCGTGTTGACCAGCACATATGTAGTGTGAATTTTCACGTGTTGAGGCGAAATATTTTAGGCAAGTATTGGTATTTATCACAGCAGTTGATATGTTAATAAATATTTACATAAGAGTGGAAGTATTGTTGTGTTATTGCGTCTCTTTTATCATTTGATGAATTTAACTCGAAATGAATATATCATTTATATGATATCAATAAATGTTCTAAGTAGTGTCTTAATGATAATATTCTGTATCATAATGGGTAATTAAAATATTTAATAAATATAAGTAATATATGGGAGCAATATCATTTACTTAGAATTTGAGTTAACAATCTCCTTATAGCTTGGAGCTGTTCAATAAATATATCTTTGTTCATAGCTAATGAGGATGTATTAATGAGAATATATGAAGATCACTTGCAAAAAGAAACCAGTGTTGATAATCTTAAAAGCATGAAGGATTTAATGTTCGAAACTAATCCGGACCTGTATTACTCGTATACTTGTTTATATTCTCTATCAGATAATATTCCTATTTTGATATAAAGGACAAACATAAAGCAGCAGTCTTTTCTATTACATAAAGTATAAAATATAAATATATCTTCAGATTTTAAAATTAACAACGATAAGTAGGTTCATTTAGAAAATGAAATCTCCTACAAATGAACGTATTAGAAAACGCGTGCCTATTTCCAAGATTCAATTACGTTCAGTTATCTTATCACATTTTTTTTTTTGCCTATTCGTGGGAGGCAATGAGGATATAATTATTAAAATCCTAATATAAACGGCTCACTACTTGTAATTCATATGCTGCAAAATAAAATAACAATTGCCTTGGTTTTCAGTGATTAATTTCGAAGCAGGAATATTTTCATTGCAAATATTAATTAAAGACTTGTATAATAACCATAAAAGACAAATATAAAATCCTTTTATTATTTGTTGACTAAAATGTTTATGGTTAATAAAGGAAGTGCGTTTTCTTCTGTAAAGTGATCGTCCAAATGAAGCAATCATGGACAAAAGCCTTATTTGTGACATCGTATTCAGATACGCTGCCATTTTGTTCGCTGAAAATTATATCCTTCAAAACAAATTTTCAAAATCAATGAATCTGTTTTCGTAAAATCTACGAGTTTGTTGGCGGTGGGATTGTTATCTTTTATCTTGCTTTGCGTGTTTCAGTCATTCGACTACGGCCATGCTGGCGCACTACCTTGAAGAGTTTTTAGTCGAACAAATCGAACTCAATATTTATATTTTTTTAACACTTATACTTATTCGATCGGTCTCTTTTGCTGAACTGCTGTATTACGGGATCGTAAACAAACCAAACCGGTTGTCAAGCTGTGGGAGGTGGGAAAGAACAAACACAAACACAAAGAGTAAATAATACAAAATGGGACAAGAACGCAAAACATCCAGACAGTTAGGTGATACAAGAAAGGGGCAACAAAACATCCAGATAGACGATACAAAGAAAACAAGGACAGGTCATTCAGAGTTTTCTTACCTCAGTCGAGTTCCAGATTATCTTTGCAATTTCGGCTGGTTATACTCGAGATTGCTTCAATCTGGCCAGCCCCAACGAAAGACTAAGCTAAGAGCATTAGATTCCATGGAAGAAAGCAGCGAATGTATGCAAAAACAAGGACGGAAAAAACGAACAATGTTACACAAATACAGTAGGAATAATAACGGGATATAATAACAGGTGTCTTTCGACTAAGGACGAATTAAATTAAGCCGGCGTGTGTGGAAATAAAGCCTTACGGCAGGGATACAAGATTTCACAGGCACAGGGAGAAATATCGATGTTGCACGCACAAAGATACACACATGTGTGAGAACGACCGGATTTCACACAGATTCCGCCCACCAGATTCACTCACAAAGCATTGGTTAGTTCGAGGTTACAGTAAAAGTCACTTGCTCAAGGTGTCACGCAGTGGGATTGAACATAAAACCACATAGTTGCAAAGCAAACCTCTTAACCACACAGTCATGCCTACACCGCTTCAAAACTAATTTTCATAACCAAGGAATTTCTGTTGTAGTAAAATATACAGGGCTATCTAGGTTTTTTTAGTGATATTCTTTCGTAATATTCGAAGTACTGCGCATTGCAATTGCTTTTGTTTTTTTTTTAATATGTGCATGGTTAGCTGCCAAGAAAACGCTGTAGATATATGGCCAAAATAACAGTTGGATTCACGGGGTTAACAAACTTTAAGACTATTTGAACACCTAGGTATTCTGCTACCATCTATTCAGGAGAATGACCAACATTCGAGTATGAACTCCGAACGTATAAACTTGAAACCAAATTTTAAAAAACAGTTCGAAGCGGAGTAATAGAATTATCAGTTGTTTAGGCTATCTTCTAGTATAATGCCATAAATTTAACATAGCTAATTAGGATCAATATTAAAGGTAGCATTAGGGCGACAAGCTGGCAGAATCGTCAGAATACATAACGGCATTTCGTCCGTCTATACGTTCTGAGTTTAAATTCCGCTGGGGTCGACCTTGCCTTACATCCTTTCGTCCTTTCGGGGTCGATAAAATAAGTACCAGTTGTGCACTGAGGTCTATGGAATCGACTTAGTTGCTCTCCCGAAATTGCTGGCCGCGTGCCAAAATCTGAAACTAATGTTAGGGGTAACATTGTACTCGAAAGTAAAATAGAAAAACGTATCAGTAAACCAGTGTAAATGAAGAAACCAGAAGCGATTATCCGAGGCATATAACGACTAATGTAAAACCTTTATACTTATGGCGCTGCATCATTGTATATATAGCGAGTACATTCGATAGCAATTATTAATTCTCTTAGCACACTGATGGCGTGTGGTTATATACAATCTGTCGTTTAAAAGTTATTATTTAATTTAGAATATTACAGTTCAAAGTATGGACATTACGTTACTGACTTCACAAGAAGTGACAAAAATCTTCAGTATACTGCCGCAGAACATATAAGTTTAAAGCAAAAAATATGGATGTAAAAAAGAGACATGTTGCGTTGAGTACAAAATTTACTGAAAATTTTAAAAAATCAAAATCATAAAATATATAAACGATAAAATATTTTATTTAATACTAATTTTTAACCAGTGAAAGTGTGTATCGCATTATATTCGAGATTACATTGTACTAGAGTAAATTCTGAAGTTATGCAAATGAAATAGTTATGTAAATGTAGTATAGCTAGAAGAGAAAATCGAAATCATGTGACTGTCACGGAGACGTGAGTTACGTCCACCGATAGCAAAATAAATATTGATCCGTCAATAAATACATACATACATACATACATACATACATACATACATACATACATACATACATACATATATACATACATACAGACGTTATTTGAGACGTATTTCTTTAACCAACGGTTTCACCACCGTGTCTCCGAATAGCAAGCGCCAAAAATATTAAATTTTCTTTTAAAAATCGCATGCAAAATTAGATACGTTAATCGCTCTAATGGCAGTGAAGTTTTAATAACAATGAATTGCAGATATAACATCAAATCGCTTTTATCGTAGACATTCATTCCATCCTGGAACTCTAAATCACCAATTTCCAGTCAGAATGACGAGAATATGGCGAATCACTTTGCATCTGGTTTGTTTTGGG
>NC_142935.1:15941089-15961089 GCF_046866305.1 Octopus bimaculoides
AATAGTAAGATTAAAATATCTTATCTAGATGAACAAAAGTCAGAAAACTACTCTAAAGCATTTTTGGATGCATGGTTCGAGTTCTGCAGTTAGTTTTGCGCTTCTTTTCCGTCCTGGGGCTGCTTCTTTTTTTTTATTATTATTTTTAACTTATGCATTTTAAATTTAGTTTTCTTTTTACTTCTATTTATCTTATTAGATACTCAAAAGTTATAACTAGAAAGACTTTTCTGTCTGCTTCATGGTCTCAGTGGACAAAATACAAATGGCGTTGCCCTGAGAATGGCGAGGGAGAAGTGCTGAAACAGCCACTCCGACTCACTCAATTCTTTAAGCCTAGTACTTATTCTATCAATCTCTTTTGCCGAACCGCTAAGTTACGGGGACGTAAACACACGAACACTGGTTATTAAGTGGTGGTGTACAAACACAAATACTCACACACACAAATGTACACACACGTGTGGGCGTGGGGGGTACGTTGAGCTTCTTTCAGTTTCCGTCTACCAAATCCACTTGGTTGGCCTGGGACTATAGCGAAAGCTACTTGCCCAAGGTACCACGCATTGAGACTAAACACTTTAAAATAAAATGTTTGTATCATAGAACCAAGGACACAGTGGCTTAGCTAGAAGCGATGAGGGGGTGAGTGAGGCGGAGTGAGGGAATGAAGAAGAGATGATTCGCTCCGGGCGAGGTGGAATGCAAAATCAAGGGTTAGCTCAAGCGTCACATGCTCTGGCTATGCAGCCGTAGAGGCCTATATCAGGTGGGTTGGTATTAATAGGATTAAGGCACGCCAGGAAGTTACAGAGTATCGCTGGAAACTACTAACGTGGAGTCTCCCGTGTTAGTTCGTTCTTCTGTATGTGTAGAGATGTGTGCTGTTGTAACAGACATCGTGCTACTTTGCAGGAAATGTTAAAGTCCACTCTAAGTCGGCAGATCGTTTTGTACTAAAGCATCAGTTTGAGGGACTTCTCTGTTATTGTTGGGGTTGGTCTTGGATTGGACTGAATTGGGTTGCCTATGTTCAGTACACTACAACATGAAGGTCTCGGCATGTTCTCTCCACCAACCACGGTCTGACGTGGAAGCCATGAATTTGAGCTTGAGATCATATTGGTTTGAAGAGTCCCCTCTTCCACACTGGCTCGGCAGAAGGGTGCAGCTGTTTTTCTACTCTTACCCAGGAGTAATTAAGTCGGTTACATCGACACCAAGTGCTTAACTAGTACTTATCTAATCGATCCCCCGAAAGGATAAAAGGCAAAGCCGACCTCGGCGAAATTTGAACTCAAAACATAAATGGCGGACAAAATACCGCTAAGCATTTCGTTCGGCGTGCTGACGATTCTGCCAGCTCGCCGCCTTCGCGGGTGGTGGGGTTGCGCCTTGATCGAGCCGTGACCATCACATCCTGATTTTCAACAGTATATAACCTGAACCAAATTATCCAATATTTCTTACCTGAAAAAAGCGGTGAGCTGGCAGAGTCGTTACCACGCCAGGTAAAATGCTTAGCGACATTTCGTCCGTCTTTATGTTCTGAGTTCAAATTTCGCCAAGGTCGACTTTGGCTTTCATCCTTTCAGGATCGATAAAACAAATACCAGTTGAACACTGGGGTCGATATAATCGACCTGCCTCCATCCCCAGAAATTGCTGGCTTTGTTCCAAAATTTGAAACCAATAATTTTTGCCTGGTTTTAAAGACGGTTCTATCATACCTAGAAAGAGTTGTAGCCGTTATTTCTAGCAGCCGATATTTACATGTGTGTGTGAAAGAGAGAGTGTGTATGAGCGCACACATAGATAGTTATGTGTATACGTAGGTAAGAGAAAGATAGGGAAGAGAAAGAGTGTTATTACTATGGTCACGGAGAGAAATTTGCTGCTGAAGGAAATCCCCAAACGATATAATTTCTGAACTCATAACATAAAAAATATTACAATGGAAACCATTTTTTACCTTTCTTTGTATCTCGCACATATTAAACTTAATACAAATATTTCTTATTTTTTGTGTCTATAACACTTTACTGAAAGAAACTTTTGAAAGAAAATTATTACTATATCACTGATGGTATTTCTTTATTGAATTTGAAGGAATAAAATATAATAAAAGTGAAGCTTATTGGTAAGCTGAAATTTTTTGAAATTTTGATATATTCCTCTTGTTTCGAATGTGAAAGGAAAAAACCGTTAAACGTGAATAGTTTTCAATCAACCAACCGGCTTCTTCCATTTTTTTCTCACCGATCTCCTTCTCTATTTTAATATTAGTAAAATATGCAGTTCACAAATTTCAATTGTCTACGAGGAATGTTCCCCCAAATCCCTTAATAACTGCTGTCGTATACAAAAATGCATAAATACATGTTGTACACCCTTTCTTTGTTTGATGCGGCGATTCCATTATGGCAGCTCTTATTTTTTTTTTTTTTCGTCTTTTCATTGTTAATCATTTTATCCATTCTTATATAGTTCTTAGTTATACACATAAACACAGGCACACATGCGCGCGCGCAAACACACGCACACATGCATACATACATACATACATGCATACATACATACATGCATACATGCATGTATACATGCATACATGCGTATATACGTACGAGTAATGCTCAATTCACATGTGTGCGTGCCTATGTGAGAGAGAAACAGAAAAATTGCCTTCAATGCATATATCAGAACCATTATATGTGTGTGCGTGTGTGTGTGTGTGTGTGTGTGTGTGTGTGTGTGTGCTTGTATATATATGTGTGTATGTGTGTCTATATACGTATGTGTGTCTATATACGTATGTGTGCCTGTGAGGGGAGACTTGTTTGTGTGTGTGTGTGTGTGTGTGTGTGTGTGTGTGTGTGTGTGTGTTTGTGTGTGTGTGTGTGTACTGAAATTAGCCATCAACAGTAACACTGATGAAACGTAACCACTACAAAGAACAAAAGAAAAAAAAATCGCCTTTACCCATTCAGCGTAGCAAATTCCTCACCACCACCACCACCACCACAAAATCCAAGAATCAGTTATCCACATTTTCATGCAACAACATATTGCAAGATATTAAGTGTATTATTATGGAAGAACACTGTATATATCAGACAGGCAACACTTGTTCTTCAATGATATAACATAATGTGGTACGGAGCCTACCAAACGACGCCGATATCATCATAGAGAGTACAATATTGAAAATAACCGACAAAATAGATTACTTGTGAGAAGTTATCTGTTAGAAAATAGAACACAGCACAGCATACACATACACACACATTGTCTACTGTATATACATACACATGCATATATATACATGTATATATATGTATTTGTATGTGTATACATACATACATACATACATACACACAAACACATGCGTTCAATACTGTATGGACTGAGATTCCCGTTAACATATCTCTGGCACGTCATTGAACCTACTTAATATAAGTGAGCTAGCTTAGGTGATCAAGGATTGTGATGTCGCTTTGGTGTAGTGGTTAGCACAGTACAAACACGGCGTTCGAATCCCACGAGTAATGCTACAAATCTGTTCTCTGTCTTGATAGATACTACGTCCGGTTTTTTTTACTGCCCCACTCACACTGGTAAGACTCCCCACACACACACACACACACACATACTACGTAGCCTGGCCAACTACGTAGCCTGGCCAATATGCATATGTCTATGTATATTCGAGCGAACGTACATGGGAAGAGAAATGGTGGTCTCTGCTTTGACACCTTGCAACACTGAAGTCTGTTCAAGACATCCAAAGCCAGGTGGCAGTGTTCCAACTAGGGCCAAATTAAGACCCATAGAGACCCTAAGCACTTAAAAGAGTTTGGTGCCCCCATAAAAAGATTACGTAATTCAAAATATAAACAATAACAAACCATAAAGTAAAATTTTATTTTTCAAAATGAAAGAAAACTAACGGTAAGATGGAAATTATGCTTATTTTTTAATACTTCCACTTTATTCACATTTAAAAGTTTTCTCCTACATCTTTTTAGCTGCATTCTTTGATCGTATCCTCACTATGTCACCATGAACACTTCGAAATTATATTACCGATCATATAAACCACTTTGAATATTATTTTAGTGATTTCTTTTATGCCGTAAACCAATTACCATTTTTGTGGTGTCCACCCTTCCCTTGAGGCCCTAAGAACGTGCCTTTTTTTTCTTTTTTTCATTAATCCAATGCAGGCTCCAGCTAAACACAAAGTTTACCACACCCAGCAACAGCAGTATCGTTTTCTCCTGTCGTCATTAACGGAACACATTACACCATTCAGTAAAACTTATGTAGAAATAGCAGGAAGAGAAAGCGAACAGTGGCGTACGACTCTCTTTAGATATAGGACAACAAATCGAGATTACAAAGAAAACTTCCTTTCATTGCATAACAAAAGAGCGGAGCCTACTCCTATCAGCATATTTCAAGTATTTTCCCTGAAAATATAATAGTTTTCTCCTGACCAACACCTGAGTGCAGGTATTACACAGGTCACGTTCATCCTCACGGAAATAAGCAATACGTATCTTTATTGCAAATAGCAGCGATATCCATTGTATAATACTAATAACCTGTCAATAATTCTCTTGGCATTGAATACTTCGCCAAAAGCATCGTTGTCTTCATTTCTTTCGTCAGTACGTAACACGAAGATATTCTCGGAAAGCTCGTTTGCCAACAGCTCTAACAGTTTCGATTAGAACGTTAACAGGTAGCTTCAAAATAATAGGTTTTGATCAATCCTTCTCCGCGTCTTACGCTTTCTCATGCAAATAAATCCACACCAGAAGCATTATCTTCTTTTACCTTTTACTTAGTTTAATCATTGGACTGCGGCCATATTGGAGCACTGTCTTGACTCTACTTCATTTTTTTTAATCTGCTACTTATTCTTTCAAATTTCTTTTGCAGAATCACAAATTTACGAGAGCGTTTCAGACGAGCGGTGGGGGACAAAGACAAATATACATACATACATATATATATATATATATATATATATATATATATATATATATATATATATGCAACAACAATATATATAAACAAACTCTAATTATGTTTTTAGAAGCGGCGAATGTGTATCGTATCGTACAAACAAGACGGTAATATTTCGAACACAGTAGATTATTACCCTTATAAGACGAGGGCAAAAAGTCGTCAACAAAAGTCACGGGACTCGAATCCCGCACTCCTTGGATACCGATTGAGTACTCTACCATTACTTCTGAATTTCCTGACGACTTCATTAATTGCACCATTTGTTGTTGTAATAGTAATTGTTGATGTTGTTGTTGTTGCTGTTCTTTTTCTTTCAGTTGTTGTTTGCAACTCGAGCAAATCGGTCAACAAATTTTCCATAATTTTTACGATTTTTTTTTTTCGTAAAATTCACACAACAAAACTTTGTGAGTTTGTTAACTCCTCTTCGCGTTTCTTAAATCCTCATGAGTTGTTTGAATCCTCGTCGCTACTGTTGTAATTCTTACAATGTTGGATTGTTACAAGGCTCACTTCGGTATACAGTACACTTAGTAAAACCAGTAAAGGCACGACTATATCTGACTTCCTACTCTGTTACTTCACGTATTTCTCTTTACTTATAGTGACTAGGTTATTCCATTCGTCACGTGGGAGGGGTGTACAATTATTACTAATTTCCTACAACAGTATGTATGTATGTGTGGAGGTGCTTGTGTGCATGTATGTATGTACGTATTATGTATGTATGTGATACAATAACGCATCCAATCTTAATATCTTCTGGCAGATTCGAACCTAAGTATCTGATCGTTGTTGTTTTCCGTCATCAGAGAACACTTCCCTTTAAGCAATATATGTTCATAACAGACTTGATTCGACGGTGCTAGGGGACTTTGAGACTTTGGGAATTTGAGACACCGCGGTGTTTCGACCCCCGTTGTGTGTCTCCTCAGTGAAAGCTACACTGCCTGATCGTTGAATCTCTCAAAGGTACGAGCTCTTGCTCAAATTAGCAAACAAAAATGTTTTGTGATGTCTGCTACATATATATATATATATATATATATATATATATATATATATATATATATATATACAAACATATATATATATATATATATATATATATATATATATATATATATATACACAAACATATATATATGTGTGTGTGTGTGTGTGTGTGTGTGTGTGTATAATACCAAGTGCAATGCGTTCGTATACATATGCAGGCATATAATACCTGTCTACTCAACGCTTCCATTACATCCAAAACATATGCAGAATATAAAATTAACTACACTTTTATATTCTACCATTTCGTATTTCTTTCAATATCTTTGTGGCATTTTTTTTTTTTTTTTTACCTTTTGAAAGCTCTATGTTTATCAAAGAACTCTTTATTCTCTTTCGTTTTCTGTATTTATTTTATACTATTTTATCTTTGTATCGTTCTTAATTCTGTCTGCTAGAGAGATTTCTATTTTAGCACAACTCATCTCTAAAATCTGTTCTCATCGAAGTTACACAATCCAACTTTACATGGACTTCTTCCGACAACTTGTAATTTTCATTTTATCATTTTCTCTCTCTCTCTCTCTCTCTCTCTCTCTCTCTCTCTCTCTCTCTCTCTCTCTCTCACTCACTTTCTTTCTCTCTCTCTCTCCTTCCCTCTCTCTCTCTCTCTCTTTCTCACATACACACACACGTAATATATATATTCATACATATATATATTTGTGTGTGTGAGCGTGTGTATGTGCGCACGCACATATATATATATATATATATATATATATATATATATATATATATATATATATATATATATATATATATATATATATATATATAGTCTTCTATCTGTTTCTAGTCATTAGACTGCGGCCATGCTGGAGCACCAGCTCAAAGAATTTTAGCAGAACTTATCGACCCCAGTACTTATTATTTTTGGTAAAGCCTGGTACTTATTTTATCGGTCTCTTTTCCGAACGGCCACGTTACGGGGACGTAAACACACCAACACCAGTTGTCAAGCAGTGGAGGGAGACAAGCACATACACAAAGACATGCACACACGTACACATACACACACGCATATATATATGGATGTGTGTGTGTGTGTGTGTGTGTGTGTGTGTGTGTGTGTGTGTGTGTGTGTGTGTGTGTGTGTGTGCGTGTGTGTGTGTGTGTGTGTGTGTGTGTGTGTGTGTGTGTACATATATATATATTTTTATATATATATATATATATATATATATATATATATATATATATATACGACTTCCTTTAAACTATTTCTAGACGTAAACTTGCCCCAAACTGGGAAACAGAGTAAATCATGATTAATCAGAGAAGATAACATTTCCACTGAAGCATTGACCATTTCTGATAGTCTAAATCAATCTTGATGGGAGACAGGAGAGGTTTAGCAATAGCAACCCTCTCATAATGTCCAGTTTTATGGAGTTCACAACGAAGGATTTTAGTTTGGCAAGGTGTAAATTAGCTCAACTATCGCTTTTGCTGCCGTAGTTTAGTGGTTTTTAAACAAAACACGTTTCACTATTATACGATCCCTCTCTATGAACCTTACCTTCCGTCCAGAATTATGTTTGTCAAATCTGGTTATACTTTGATTTTAGGAATGACAACATGATTTTGAAGACTCTACCTCTCGAAACACTCAATAATTCAGTAGTTTTATTGACTAAAGCTCCAGTCATCCATGCTCCAACAATTTTCTCCCTTTGGAAATCAGATACGAGCGCATTTTATATAAATATCAATAGCTGCAAGAAAAACAATAAGAGAACTATACCATGGAGAGCTCTCATAAGGCATATATACACACATATAAAGACTAGAACAGTTTTGAATCTGTTATATTGCTAATCTTTTATCTTTTAACTTAAATTTGTTTCAGTTATTAAACTGCACTCGTTTGCTAGACGACTAAGTTATGGAGACGTAACTAAACCAACATCGGTTGTCAATTCATGGGGATAAAAGCACAAACACACACATATCATATAGATAGATGGATAGATAGATGGATAGATAGATAGATAGATAGATAGATAGATAGATAGATAGATAGATAGATAGATAGATAGATAGACAGATAGACAGACAGATAGATATAGATAGATAGATAGATAGATAGATAGATAGATAGATAGATAGATAGATAGATAGATACATTTCTTTTATTAGCCACACAGGGCTCAACGAAGATGGGACAAATACAATGTAGAGCTTTTCTTTTTGGGAGGGGGAAGGAAGGAAAAAAAAAAAAAAAAATTGGTGGTGTCGATCAAAAGGGATCGTAGGAAGGGAAAAAGGGGCAGTTCGATCAAAAGGGATCGAAAAAAAAGAAAAGGAAAGGCCGATCAATAGGGATCGTGTATCACACAGTAATGTTCTCGTGTAAAAAGAGGGGAGGACAGTTTAGGTTTAGCCGTGGAAGGAAAAGCCTACGGAAAAGACCACGGTAACCTTGGTCAATATTCTCATTGAAGAAACTATAACAGTAAGTGACTCTCTTTTGCCTTTTTGTTTTATTTTTTTTTCTTGTTCATAGGGTTATGCTCAAGATGGCTCCGTCGTTCACACGTGCCATCCTTGCTACATTCACCCATCTTTTTTTGAAGCATTCACTAGACAAGACTTCCCTTTCTACTCTCAACTTCCTCTTCAGGTGATACTTGAAGAAGTTGATGAGAGATTGCCCAGAGAGGAAAGTCTTTGTCTCTAGACCTTTCAGACGCGTCCACCATACACATTCTTTCGCCATAGCCACAAGTACGATGAAAATAGCTCTTCCTTCCCGTTTAAAGGAAGGAGGCGCGACAATATTCACGATAGACTCGGCTGATAGACCGACTCGTCCCACACGCGATAGCAGTTGTTCGACGTAAGCCCACAGCTCGGAAATGGTGGGACACTGTACGAGTGCGTGCAGAACGGTTTCGTCGCTCTGCCGGCATCTCGGACAGGTCGGCCCCGTGTTTCTCGAGCCATGCCTGTAGAGCTTATCCCGAACGGGTAGTGCTTCTCGATAGCACTGCCAGGCCAGGGATCTCTGGAAGTTGTCCATAGGTCCCGGCCCGAAGGTCGTCTTAAACAGGCGGGTCAGGTATTCCTCGTCGACGCCCAGGTTCGCCCCGAGATCGTCGTCGTACCTTCCCTCCACTAATCCACTATAGAATGCGTTAGTTGTGATGCAGTCGCTCAAGGTTGACCCGGGTTGTTGGAGTTGCCGAAGAGCAGCGCGACACTCGCGGTGCCATTCGCCCTTCCTCGGCCTCTTCTTGATCCATGACTGCAGTTCGGTCATGGAGACGAGCTGCGGGAAAGCGCGCCGCACAAACGGCGACCACACCTGTTCACCGCTGTCTACGTAGAGCCGGAGATGTCGCAGTCTCAGCGCGTGTCTGCGCATCATCAACCACGGCATGCCCAGTCCTCCTTTTAACGGGTGTTGGCAGCAAACGGATCGCCTAACCATCGGAACGCTTCCTTTCCACAAGAAGCGGAAGAGGATGCGCTCCAGTTTGGTGATGGTAGGGTCGGGACAAGGAACGACGGTCAGGCGGTAGTAGATGACGGACGCGATGTACGTGTTCGCCACCTCCGCCCGACCTTTCAGGGAAAGCTTCCTCTCGGCCCATTGCCGGGCTAGAGTGGCCACCCTTCTCGTTATCTCGTCCCAGTTCTTCTCCGTTTGGAGGTCTGGACCAAACCAGACCCCGAGCATCTCAACCGGACCGTCAGTCCAACGTCCCACGACGGAGGCGCTACTTGACGGCATGGGGTTGCTTCTCCAGGTGCCGAGCCGCAAGCCCACTGACTTATCCCGGTTGATTTTCGCTCCCGTTACCGCTTCGTATTCTCTCAGTGTCTCGCCGACAAGCTCGATGTGCTTTTGGCTAGACACTATGACGGTGACGTCGTCCGCGTATGACGACACGCTCGTCCCGCATCCCAACTCTCGCGGGATGCCCCTCAGCGTCGCCAGCTTCCGCAGTAGTGGCTCGAGAGTCAACACGTACAGAAGCGACGAGAGGGGGCATCCCTGACGGACCGAACGTGCAATGTCGAAGGGTCTTGATAGATGCCCATTGACGCGAACTACCGAACGGATGCCTCTGTACAAGGCAGCAATCCAGCCGCGGAAAATGGGACCGAAGCCGGCTGCTATGAGGACAGCCTCCAAGTATTGATGGTCTACCCTATCGAAAGCTTTCGATTGATCTAAATTGATCAGGGCCCCACCCATGCCAGGTTCCTTAACTACCCTCTCTATGATGTAGCGCATCAGATGGAGGTTGTCATGGATGCTCCTGCCCGGCACCGCGCACGTTTGCGCCTTGCCGATCAGTTTCTCGATGACAAGCGCCAACCGCTTGGCTAACACCTTGGCCAAAATTTTCAAGTCTGCATTGAGCAGAGTGATGGGCCTAAAGTTATCTATGACGTCCCCCTTGTTTGGATCTTTCTTCAGCAGCGTTACGGCTCCTCGACTCACAAAACCGGGAATGCTCCCGTTTTGCTGCCAGTTGCAGTACACGGCCGCCAAGACGTCTCCAAACAAGTCTGGCTTACAGTTGTAAAGCTCGTAGGGCAGACCATCCAAACCCGGAGATTTGTCCCTCGAGCATCCCGCCATCGCGTCCCTCACTTCCGCCGCCGTGATGGCACCTTCGCAGCACTCCGCCTCTCTTGCCGAGAGTCGTGGCAGGCTGTGCAGGTAGGCACTGAAGTCCACCCTGCGTTCTCGCTCGCCATTCGTCCCAAACAGTCGAGCAAAGTGCCGCTGAAAGGCCTCACACATTTTGCTTGGCTCGAGCAGTTCGCGCCCCTGTTCGTCCACCAGAGACCGAATGGTGGATTTGTTGCCCTGTTGCGCCTCCGCCACCCGGGCCTCTCGTGCGGCTCCAACACCTTCGTTTCTTAGAGCACGCATCCTAGCCCTGACAACGCACCCTTCGTGTTTGGCGTTGAAGTGTTGGTCAAGGGACAACCTCGCCGCCAAAACGTTGGATGCGATGCCACTTCTAATTGCCTCTTCTAGCTTCTTAACTAGTTCACCCTCTACTCTGTTTCTGTCTATGGCTAGTGCTTTGCTATACCTAACCGCTTCTGCTTTTATTGCTCTCTTGAGGGCAAACCACCATTTGTTATTGATGATGGCTCCTGTCAAAACCCTCTTTACTAACGTGCTAATCCGGTCTCTGAAAACTGGTCTCGACGGGAAAGACGCGTTTAGTTTCCAGTAACCGGAGCCCTGCCTATGTGTCTTATCTAAGTCTAGCGTACACGTCACAAGTTTGTGATCCGTGTAGCTGACTATGTGAAATTGTGGACACCCTATGCTATCTCTATCTACTCTCCTACACAGTATTCTATCTAGATACGATCTCGACGACCCGATGCGGTTTGTCCATGTCCACATTGGCGCATTCGGGTAATCGAGTCGGTACCTGTCAGACAGTTGAAAGCGTCTGAGCAGGTCTTTGAGGCATTTGCATCCCCGTCTATTCCTATCTCTGCCCACATAGTCTAGATGCGTGTCCAAGGTAGCATTCCAATCCCCCACTAAAAGTAAAGGACGAGACGTTCCTAGGAATACTTCTAGACGTCGAAAGAAATCCGGCCTACCTGTTAAAGGTGGTGCGTATACTGATATGAGTCGAAAAGCACACCCATCGCTGCCATCGACATCCAGAACAACCAATCTACCCTCCGGGTCTATGAATACTGTCTTTACTTCGAGATCCAGACTCTTGCGAAAGAGTACCGCCGTGCCACTACCGCCCATTCTCGGCAGACAGGGAGAAAAATAAATGTTAAACTGTCTGCCAAACATGGACGATAGGGCCCGCGGATCATGGAGTCTGGTCTCGCTTATGGCTATGATTTCTAGTTTATGTGACTTTATGTCATTTAGGAGGTACCCTTGTTTCCAAGGGGACCCCAAGCCACGCGCATTTACACAACCAATCTTGAGCATCATTTTGATTTGAGTGTTAAAGTTTTATAAAGAGAGTCACTTACCGTTTGAGAGTTTTTGTGTCTCCTCCTTCGGGTTTTCTTCGAGGAGATCACTATATAGTTTTTTCGCCAGGTATTTTTGGCATTTGCCAACTGCCTTTGGAAAAATAGATTTTAGTGTGTGGTGCAGGGTTGGTGTTATGTGTAGTATTTTGATGTGTTCTGGCGGTGTTGTGTATGGGTGGTTGCTGGTTTTTATGTCTTCGTTTGTTATGTTTGTTTTTGTGTTGATGTATTCCATCAACTCTGAGTTTTTTGTGTTGATGGCAGTGAGCATTGTGTGTGTACTTGCTTTTGGGGTTTTGTTGCTTGTGTTGTAGTTGTGTGTGCTTGTGTTGGTGTCTGGAGTGTTTTCGGGAGTTGTGTATCTCCCTGCTTTGTTTGTGTTTGCTTTTCTTTTCTTGCTCCTCTTCCTCCTTCCTTTCTGGGCTATTTGCCATTCCTCATTACTTTCATCTTCCGACGAAGGTTCTGAGGAATCGGAAGGGGGTAGGGGCAAATTGTGAGCGTCTGTGTGTGCTTGTGTGAGTGGTTGTGTTGCTGTTTTTGTTGGTGCTGATGGCTTGTTATTTGTGTGAGGTGTGTGTGATGTGGGGGAGGGGGAAACAGTCTTGGAATTTTCTTTCTTTTCCCCTGCTTCCTCACTTGTTGTTTTTGCAGATGCTGTTGTCTTCTCAGTTGCCAGTGTTGCTTGTGTTTCTCTTGTTTTGATTGTTGATGGTGGTGTTGGTAGTAGGGTTTTTTTTCCGGGTTTTGGTGGTTGCCCTTGTTGCTTTTTTTGGTTGGCGGCGGTTGGGCAACTGTCCTTGAGGTGTGCCTCGCTGCCGCATACATAACAACGTGGCCGCCTTCCTTCCACCACTACATATAACTTGTGGTCCTTTGCCAGTTGGATGTGTGTGGGGATCTTTTGGCACTCCTCTTCAGTGATGTGGAGGAGGACTTCGACTTTTTTTCCCCCTTCCCAGTTTTTCTCCTCTGCAGTAGCAATTTCTAATATATTTGCCTCCTCCATTTCGAGGCATATAGAACCTACTATCCACTGTGTTTCCACTTGTGAAGGGACATTCTTTACTGTCACCTTCGTCACTCTCTGTCCAAGATAACTCGGTATCATCACCAAGTCATCTGTGTGGAGAGAGAGTGTTGAAAATTCCTTCGCTAACTGTTCGCTCTTAAAGCGTACTAGGACCGTGGCAAATTTTCGTCCCCAAGTAACATGACTTTGAAAGGGCCATATCGGTTTGAGACAAATCTCAATTTTTTGGGTGGAGAAACTCTCCGGTCGCTTCGTTTTCTTGTTGATAAGTCTGTATGATATGTGCTTCTTGTTTGTATTTTCAATAATTGCTTTTGGTATGTGTATTTGTACAGTGTCACCTTCTTTCGTGAGAAGGGATTTTGTGTCATTGATTTGTTTTTGGGTGAATGTTAATATTGTTCTTTTTTCTTTCGTTGCATCGGCAAAATTTGTTTTTGTGATGCTGGCAGATATGTTGTTTGTGGCGTTTGTGGTGTTGTTTATCTTGTTCGTCTTGTAGTTGTTGATGGTGGTATTGACAGTGGTGTTGGTACTGCCAGGTTCAAAGGTGGTGGTAGTGGCGGCAGAGTTTGTCGAAGTAGTGGTGGTGTTGGTGTTGAAGGTCGGTGTCCTGTTGTTGTTGCTGTTGTTATTGTCACTGGTAGTAGCAGTGGTGAGGACAGTGGTCGTGTTAGCAAGGACATTTGTGTCGTTGTCGTTGTTGTTGCTGTTGTTGTTGTTGTCTTTGTCGTTGTTGTTGTTGTTGTCACTGGTGACGGTGGCAGGCAAGACTGCTGTAGCAGCAGAGTTTGTACACGTGATGGTGGTAGTGGTGGTGGTTGAGGCAGCAGCAGTTGACTCAGAATCATTGCTCTTCTTCATCACTTGTCTGCGTTCATGCGGAACGGCATTAAGTGTTTTCGCCTCTGGCATTAGGAGCGGGAAGTCGGCCTCGTTGAAAACCTTAGCCATATTCGTTTTAAAGAATATGGCTAGGAACGAGGAAGATATGTTTGAATTTTTGGAAATAAGGCTCTAAATAGAGCTATTTCCGATTTGAAAAATATATGTTCACGAAGTATTTTGTGTTATACACAACTTATACAAAATTTTAAAACAAAATAGGTCTTTTAAGAGGTGAAAAATGCAACTTACATGGGAGCCGATGTGTCTACCGTCCGTCCATGATGATAGATAGATAGATAGATTCGTGGTAACGTAGGATATGTCATCTCATCAGATTTTAAATGTATGTATGTATTTATGTATATATGTATGCATGTATGCGTATATGTATGTGTGTGTATGTGTGTTTTCGTGTGTGTGTATACGACAGTCTTCCACACAGCTTCTGTCTGTCTACTCACAAGGCATTGACTGACCAGGGCTACAGTGAAAGACATTTGCCCAAGGTGCCGCACAAAGGGACTGAGCTCTAAACCACGTGACTACAAAACGAACGCCTTAACCACACAACCATGACTGCGCCTATAAACAAGAATGAAAACTTTGTTATTAAAATCTGAGATTATTAACAACTGCCTTCAAGAGATATAATCATTTTTTACCATACAGAATCGCAATTGTCTCTCACGTTATTAATGCGTCTGTTCCTATCTTTGTATTTCTCCTTTTGTCTGGTTTCTTCTCTCGGGATAAATGTTTGCGATATGATGCTTTGTTTAGAACTGTTGTCATCAACACATTGTTGGTAACAGAGCTGAAAGAGTTCTACTATGCATTTATGTATGTATTATGTATGTATGTATTATGTATATATGTGTATGTATGTATGTGTTATTATTATTGTTATCTTTCCTATATCTCGGAAACCACTATCTTAATTTATTTACATTATATATATTTAACAAAACCAGCTGAAGACACTCCGAGAACAAATTGCAGCATCCATTTAACACCCGCTTGATTCCTTGAGTTAAGAAACAATAGCCATTTTCGTGGATGAAGTCTCAACTGAAAGAAAAACAAACATCACAAACTGAAATCAGAATAACAAGAATGAAATAATCTGGCGACTTAATGGACAGCAATGAATAGACAAGAGATGAATTGTCGTGTATGATCCGTGTGTAAGAGTATGTATGCGTATATATGCGTGTGTGTGTGTGTGTGTGTCTGTGAGTGTATGCGCTAGTGCGTGCGTGTCTGCGTGTATATATATCTATTATGTATGTATGTTTGTATGTATATCTCTGTATGTGTTTGTGTATCAGTATGTATATCAGTGTGAGTGCGTGCGTGCGTGCGTGCGTGCGTGTGTGTGTTTGTGTGCGTGCGTGTGTGTGTTTGTGTGCGTGCATGTTTAACAGAAATATCACTTAAGAGACGAAATGCCTTTGTGCCGTGTCTGTCTGAGTGTGTGTGTGTGTGTGCCTACATGGAAGTACGTGTGTGCGTACATGTATCTGTATATGTATGTGTGTGCGTGTGTCTGTATCTGTGTGTGTCTGTGCCTACATGTGAGTGTGTGTATCTGTATGTGTATATATATGCGTGTGACAGTGTCTGTGTGTATACCTACCTGTGAGTGCGTCTGTGTGCGTGTATCTGTATGTGTATGTATGTGCGTGTAACAGTGTGTGTCTGTGTGTCTGTGCCTACATGTGAGTGCGTGTATCTATATGCGTATGTATGAGCATGTGACAGACTGCGTGTGTCTACATGTGGGCGCGTGTGCGTGCGTGCATCTGTATGCGTATGTGTGTGCGTGTGACAGCGCGCGCGTGTGTGTGTGCATGTGTGCGTGTGACAATGTGCATGTGTGCACGTGTGCATGTATGTGTATGTGTGTATGTCTGTGTGTGTGCGGATTTCTGTGTCTGCGTGCGCGCGTGTTTAAGAGAAATATCTCAGGAAGAACCAATGGCATAAATTTGAATAACTAAATTCAAATGTTATGTACCAAATAGCGCATACAATAAATCCTTGGTTTTTAAATATTTCCATGTGAACCCAAAACACAAAACCCTGGCAGCCACTGTTAGCAACTTTCAAGAAAGAAAAGAGGTAATTTCGAGAAATTAAAAATAAATTTCCATCTTTTATTTCATACGTACTTGGTACAAATGAATGACATTGAAAATAATTTCGTTGCTAAAAAGAACTGCCCCACCGTACAACAGTTTAGGTGAGCGTCTATTACAATAGATCCGAACTGGCCTTTACCTGCGACTGAATTTGGTACAGGCAAACTGTGGAAGACCATCGTCAGTGTGTGTGTATATATATATATATATATATATATATATATATATATATATATATATATATATAGAGAGAGAGAGAGAGAGAGAGAGAGAGAGAAAGTGAGAGAGAGAGAGGAGGGGGAGTGGAGGGAAGGAGAGGTGACACACAGACAGACTGGCAGGCAAACAGACATTCGAGATGTTCTTTCTCTATCCCTCTCTCTCTCTCTCTCTCTCTCTTTATACATACATACATACATATATATATATATATATATATATATATAGATATATAGATATATATATATATATATATATATATATATATGAGTAACAAAGATGTATAAGTGTCAATTCATTACGGCCGTTTCGAGCGACTCTTTTTAATTGATCAATGAAAGCATTACATCATTACAAAGAAAACTGTTCTCATCAGATGACCGTATAAACCTCAAATATAAAGGGCAAGTGAGATATTTAAACATATTATATATATATATATATATATATATGCATTGATACCTGGACATGCATTGATACCCGATAGAATAAGTACAAGGCTTGCAAAGAATAAGTCCTGAAGTCGATTTATTCGACTAAAGGTGGTACTCCAGCATGGCCGCAGCCAAATGGCTGAAACAAGTAAAAGAATAAAAGAATATATGTATGTGTGTCCCCACCACAACACTTGACAACTGATGTTTGTTTGTTTACGTCCCCGTAATCTAGCAGTTCAACAAAAGAGACCGATAGAATAAGTGCCAGACTTATTTGATCTCTTCGTCTAAAACCCTTCAAGGCGATGATCCAGCATGGCCGCAGTTCAACGACTAAAACAAAAAAAAAGATCGTGTGGTAAGTAGCTTGCTTACCAACCACATGGTTCCGGGTTCAGTCCCACTGCGTGGCACTTTGGGCAAGTGTCTTCTACTATAGCCTCGGGCCGACCAAAGCCTTGTGAGTGGATTTGGTAGACGGAAACTGAAAGAAGTCTGTCGTATATATGTATATATATATAT
The DNA here is from genome assembly GCF_046866305.1 of Octopus bimaculoides. Taxonomy (NCBI): domain Eukaryota; kingdom Metazoa; phylum Mollusca; class Cephalopoda; order Octopoda; family Octopodidae; genus Octopus; species Octopus bimaculoides. The sequence goes on from NC_142935.1 coordinate 15,958,408, forward strand.
ATATATGTATATGTATGTGTGTTTGTGTGTCTGTGTTTGTCTCCCCACCATCGCTTGACAACCGATGCTGGTGTGTTTACGTCCCCGTAACTTAGCGGTTCGGCAAAAAGAGACCGATAGGATAAGTACTAGGCTTACAAAGAATAAGTCCTGGGGTTGATTTTCTCGATTTAAGGTGGTGCTCCAGCATGGCCGCAGTCAAATGACTGAAACAAGTAAAAGAGTAAAAGAGTAAAAGAGAATGGGAATATTTCCTGATGTTTGCCTCTATGCTTAGTTTGACAAAGTCGACAGACAAATATTCATGTTTGCTTTTGTTTATGAGATAATATGGTTGGTGGTGATCATTACGGAAAAATTCGATTACACAACACCCGCCCACCGCCTCTCCATTGACAAGAATTACAGCCAGAAAAGTCAAATGCTGCTGGGCTACTAGCGTAATGAGAGAGCTATGCATGATCTCTGAATAGAAAAGATGAAAGCGTTCCCAAAAGAAGAATGACATTAAAAGAACCTTTCATTTGAATTTTTAAACTGTTCTGTATTTTTCTGAATTTGTCAATTATTTTATTTATTAAATACAATTATTTGAAAGATGTTAATCAAATTGAACATGAAATTGTCTTTGTCCTCTTTTTTCTTCTCTCTCTCTCTCAAACACTGAAGCGATCACCTAGCTCTAGTTAAAAGTAAGTTGAATTCTGCAGAGATCAACTTTGTCTTTCATCTTTTCGAGGTTAATAAAACAAAGTACCAGCAAAAAAGAAACGGGATCGATGCTAGTGATTAGCCCTCTCCTCTTGTGCCCTGTGTCAAATCAGAAAAAATTATATAAATTGTTCGTCATGTGCTAAACCAGAAACTTGAAATAAAGACTAAATGCAAAACTAAACTTACTTCCAAAAATATCAATGACAGATGGAAAAGAAGATTGTTTGCTTTTTGTAGCTCAGCACCAAAAAACACATATTGGCAAAGCAAAAAAGAATCAGAATCGATTCTTCTGAAGAGCTTCCACACAGCATTCATCTACCACATCTCATTCACAATGCCTTGAACGACCTGATGTTATGATATAAAACACTTACCGAGAGGTGAATCAACCTGAAAACAAATATAGTTATGAAGCAAACCGTTTCACCACATAAATACTTTATCCCTACAGGGCTATAAAAAGCGAAGTCGAACCAAACGACGTTTAAGCTTATTACGTAAAAACGTTTTAAGTGCGGTATTGCCGTTTTTCGTCCATCTTATATCTCATACACACTGGAAGATATATAATAAAATAACGGATGGTCAGACAGTTGTTAATGGCTTCAAAGCATTTATAAAGTAGTTTAGCAGAAGTATGGATATATATATATATATATCGAACGCCACGCATCCTTTTCCAAGTAAGTTTTATCTTATATATATATATATATATATATATATATATATATATATATATATATATATATATATATATATATATATCATTAAGCAAATAAACAGAAAAATCAAGAAAGCGGGAGATTGTTGTAGTTCTTTAGATAAGGTAAATATCCGGAGAGTTCATACCCGAGCCTCAATCCGGTCAGAACATTAATAGTGCGTATGTATTATACGCATTTTTCGCGGGTTCTTACACATTAACACGTATTCTTACATATTTTCAGGTACAACGACAGTTTTAACTATGACATTTCTTGGTCTGGATATCCGCACAGACCTACCAAAAGTATCCTACGTCACAGCTCTTGATTATTATGTGGCTGTCTGCTTTGGTTTCGTCATTTCCACCATAATTCAGTTTGCAGTCGTACATTATTTCACGAAATATGGCACTGGCGATATGAATATGGTTTTTCAAACTTCTGACGATAGCGATGATAGTGGAGAGATCGGGGTAAGTATTAGCGTTCGTTACGTGTTGCTTTTATTTTATTTTTTCTTTCTTCTTATTCAAACTCGGATCGATTCGTATCAAACATACCTTCAATCGAAGTGATTTCCTACCGCGACCATTCATCATTTAGAATATTGTAGACTAATGAACTACATACTTCAATATGCTCTTAATTTGTTAAACGATAGGGTGTGTTTCATTTGAGGAAAATTTTGCTGTTTTAGTAAGTCAAATGGCCATGCAGAAGTCGCCGTATCGGCGTAATCACGCGCACACATACACACCCGTGTGTGTATGTATGTATGTATGTGTGTATGTATACTTTCATGTACACACGAATGATCTCTTAAATAAACGAATATAGATTCCACTATTTCAGAAGTTGAAACCCCATTTTGATAACACTCCACCTTTGCCCTCGTAATTCGCATTTCAGTAAACTTAATTTCATATCTAAAGGCGAAATAATTTTGGAAATCGCCAATGAATTGTTAGAGCGTTCAATAAATTGTTCCACATTCCTTGCATAAAATGAAGCATAAAATTTATTTTTCTTTGATCTACTTACCACCATCTACATAATGCTGTTACCAAGGACTATAAAAAACTGAACCAGAACATTCATTCATTTTCGCTGTCCATTGTTCCAGGAAGGGTCGTGGAGGATAGAATTCCCAGGAACTTCCTCCATCGGATCCTATCGGAAGCAACTATTATTATACTTTCCTTCTGAATTCCCAAGCGTGACCAGCTGAGACTATGGATATCATCCAGTCATCTCGGTTTTG
>NC_142935.1:15971089-15998589 GCF_046866305.1 Octopus bimaculoides
CTCGTATGCGCATACACGCACAAACACAATGGAAGCTGCTTATTGTAACTACACATGCTGTTATCAAAATTATACGCTTAATGTTACCAGACGTTGTTATCGAAAAAGCTTCATTCCAAATTAATCAGGATAAACAATTATTACTGCTGCGCATGTTGTAGCACAAGAGCTGACCAAACAAGAAGAACGATAAAGAGTACTAAATACAAAATGTAGAATTATCATATTATATTCATTCCGATAAATATAATATAATAATTCTACACAAAAAGGAAAAAAACCTGCACTAATTACAAATCAGAATTTCTTTCTTGATCTTCAGACGAAATCCGAAGATTGGAAATGAAAAATAATTAATGAAGTTTTCAGTCTCCAATAATTATTGCTATGGTGTGTGTGTATGTGTGTATGTTTGTGTTTATATGTGTGTGAGTGAATATGCTTTTGTATAATATATATATAATCTGTGTGTGTGTGTGTGTGATTTTTGTCTATGACGGGGAAATGCAGTACATTGCTACAATGTAAGTAAATCAATTGTAATTATATCTACCCTGGCGAGATGAAGTACATATTAACTTTGACAGTATTTGACAGTATTAACTGTGAAATTATTTGCCCTAAGAAATATAAGGCGGCATATAAAAGGATGGGTAGAGAATGAAACAGTTGTTAATATATATGAATATGATTAATTAACATTGTATCACAATCTTTAAGACATTCAGGAACCAGAAAGAGATCAGTGTGATAAAAGAGGACAATAAATACGAATATTTTATATTTAAAAACAAAATGGCTCCCTGCTTTCATTTTATACTGATTTCTCAAACCAACCTTCAACACAAACCACTAAATCAGGGGTCGGCAAAGTGGTCGATGTTGATTTCTGGTGGTAGGGGGTCTATGTGACTATTCAAGGGGTTAATAAACACCTGAAACGATTCTAAGCTTTAAGGGTACTGAATTGATAGCGGAATGCTTCACAGCAATTTCATTAAGTATTTTCATTAAATTTCTCCCTTTTTTTTTTTTATTAAAAAGTGGTAACTACACAAAAAAAAAGCCCAAAGGAATTATTGTTTTAAATAAGAATTTTTTTATTAATTATACTTTTTAATTTTATTTCTGCAATTTACATGATGGGGGTCAATAACCAAGCAATGAATCATGAAAGAGTCGATCCATATAAAACGTTTGCCGACCTCTACAATAAACTTTTAAAGCTTACTTTATGTGAACTTGTTTGTAAATAGATCTTTCTTCATCTCTTAATTCATTGTTATTTTTCTTAGTAGTTTTACTATTAAACCCTGCCAATTCCTTCCTTACACCCTCTCTGCCTTTAAAACTTCTTTGTCTTTTATACGCTCTTCTCCCACTCCTTAAACTTTATGCTTATTTGTGTTCATCATAATTTTCTTTATTCATTAGTTGAATCTGCCAAACAAACAAAATGCATACTTTTTCACACATTTTTCTTCCAAAATATTCGTAAATCATATCAGTTTAACCTTCTGTTTTCTCTGTTTGTAAAAAAAATGTTAAACAAATTTAGAGGTCAATGAAACTAAAGAGAATTTTAAGGCAATGGATAATTATTTTCTTATATAGGCCTGGAATTTGAACTGGTACTTTATTTTATTGACCTCCGGAAGGATAACAGGAAAAGTTGTCCTCAGCAGGATTTATTACAGAACGTAATTAAAAGGAACGTTTTTGCTTAGCTGCGTCGGCGCCGCCTATTTGGTGATGCTGATTCAATGCAGAAGAAACAAGAAACATCAGAATTGTAATGAAAGGACACTGCTTATGTGACATTCATGCCTTTCCAGAAGACATGAGAAGCATAACATCAGGAGGGGAGAAACAATTCATAACCTAGTATAAACAATATAGACGTCTTACTGGTGCTTATTTTATTGGCCTTGGGTATATAGGAGACAAGGAAGACCTGTGTGAAACTTTAATTCAGAACTTGTTTCAGTCATTAGACTGTGGCCATGCTGGAGCACCGCCTTGAAGAATTTTTAGTCGAATGGATCAGACCCAGTACTTTTTTTAAAGCCTGGTAGTTATTTTATCAGTTTCTTTTGCCGAACCGCTAAGTTACGGGCTCACAAATCCATCAATACTAGTTGCCAAGCGGTGGGTGGGTGGGGGGGGCCAACACAGACACACACACACACACACACACATATATATATATATATACACGACGGGCTTCTTTCCATTTCCGTCTACCAAATCCACTCGAAATGCTTTAGTTAACTCGAGGCTATAGTAGAAGACGCTTGCCTAAAGTGCCATCCGAAACCATGTGGGTGGAAAGCAAATTTCTTACCACACAGCCACGCCTGCGCCTAGTAAAATGATTTTTAGATTTCGCGTATTTTTTCAAGAGGAACTACAAAAATTAGACTGAGGACAGTGTATTTAATGCCTAAGCTAACTGAAATAATATTACTGAATACTATTATTCGATTGTTTAATAAACAAAATAATAATTAAATAAACCTAATAAGCTGTTTCACAGACCCTTTTTTTTCCTTTTTTATTTATTTATTTTTTTTTTAAACACGGCATTCTCATTATATATATGGTCTTCAGCTTTTCTATAATTAGCAGAGCGTTGTTGCTGGGAAAAAAATGCTTTGCGGGATTCGTTCTGGGCTCTTAATGTTCTGTATTCAAATCCTGCAAAAGTCAACTTTGCTTTTCATCCTTTCAGGGTCTTTAAAATAAAGATACCAGTAAAGTACTAGGGTTGATAGTATCAACTAACACCCCGGCCCCTAAAATTGCCGGCCTTGTGCCAAACTTTGAAACCATTATTATTATTATTATTATTATTATTATTATTATTATTGTTTTCAAATTTTGGCACAAGGCCAATAATTCTGGAGGAGGAGTGTAATATATCATATTATTATATAATTATATATCATTATTAATGTTTTATTATTATTGTTGTTGTTTTTGTTGTTGTTTTTTATTAAGGCGGCGAGCTGGCAGAATCGTTAACACACCAGGGAAATGCTTGGCGGCATTTCGTCCGTCTTTACGTTCTGAGTTCAAATTCCACCCAGGTGGATTTTGCCTTTCATACTTTCGGGGGTCGTTAAAATAAGTACCAGCTGAATACTGGGGTCGGTGTAATACCTTTACTCCGCCCTCAAAATTGCTGGCATTGTGACAAAATTTTGAAACCATTATTATTATTATTATTATTTTTTTTTTTTTTTTTTTTTTTTTTGCGTGGTTGCTGCTTTGTTTTTATACGAGTTGTTCCAACTCTCACCCACAAGACCTCAAATAACAGTTAAGTTGGACGTTTTACCGTGGTTGTTATTTATGATTAGGAATGATATGTTGTAGAGAAAGGCGACCAGATACTAAGAATTAAGATTCCGTAAAAAAATTTGCTGTAATATTTGCACTTTTGAAAAAAGTTTTAAAAGAATCATGAGAACAACTTTTTGTAATTCTGTTACTTTTGGGTTTCCTGGTATTTGAACATAGTATTTAAGGGTGCCATTTGGTATTATACCCAAAGTCCCGATGATCACAAGTACAGTTATTTTTTTTAGATGGCACCTTTTGGAGGCCTCTAATTCAAAGTCTATATATTTAGTTTTCATTTTTTTTTTTTAACAGAGATGTTGCAATCTGCTGGAATTAACATAATCTACAAGCAACTATGTTTTGTCAATGTAATTATTTTCCCTACAATATTTGATTTATTATTATTATTCTGGCAGAATCGTTAGCGCGCAGAACAAAATATTTAGCAGCATTTCGCCCGTCGCTGCGTTCTGAGTTCAAATTCCACCGAGGTCAACTTTGCCTTTCGTCCTTTCGAGATCGATAAATTAAGTACCAGTTGAGTAATCGACTACCCACCCCCCACCATAAATTTCAGGTCTTGTGTCTATAGTAGAAAGGATTGTTATTATTATTTTTATTAAATACGTCCTGAGTTTAAATTTCGTCGAGGTCGACCTTGCCTTTCTTCCTTTCGGGGTCGATAAATTAAGTACCAGTGAAACACTGGGGTCGATGTAATCGACCAGCCCCTCCTCTCCCAAATTTTAGGCCTTGTACCTATAGAAGAAAGAATTATTATTTTTTTTTGTTGTTGTTAAGGCGGCGAGCTGGCAAAATCGTTAGGACGCCGAGCGAAATGCTGAGTTCAAATTCCGCCGAGGTCGACTTAGCCTTTCATCCTTCGGGGTCGATAAATTAAGTACAAGTTGAGTACTGGGGTCGATGTAATCGGCCATCTCATCCCTAAAATTTCAAGCCTTGTGCCAATAATAGAATGATTATTATTATCATTAGTATTATTATTATTATTATTATTATTATTATTATTATTATTATTATTATTGAGATAGTAGATTGGCAGAATTGTAAGAGCGTCAGAGAAGCTGCCTTGCAGTATTTATTCCAGCTCTTTACTTTCTGTGTTCAAATCCCACCGAGGTTAACTTTGGCTTTCATCCCTCCAGGGTCGATAAAATGAAATATCAGTGAAGAACTAGAGTCAATGGTACAAGGTGCGGCAGAAATACCTCCCACATTTGAAAGGTTGACAAAAGGAAAAAGAAACAACATTTATGAAAAATTAATTTTACCGTTGTTTAAATTAATTTTACCGTTGTTCATTAGCTAAATGAAAACATCATTGGCACTTGCATAAGTTCATTAGCAACACATAGGTGAAAGTTTAAAATGTGGGAAGTATTTCTGTTGCACCCTGTATTAACTAGACTGCCCCCCCACCATCATCTCAAAAATGTTGGCTTCGTCCTTAAAGTAGAAGCAATCCTTTATTGCTAACTTTCTCTCCTTATTTCTCTTACAACTAAAATCAGTGAACGCTGTAGGGCAAGGTGCTAATGATAAGCCCAAACTGCAGCTCGGTTTCGATTCTCATCGAAACCACTTTACATCATTCGTGGTATACTAATTCCTTAGGAAGAAAAAGCATAAACATTACAGCATCCCGCTCAACTCTCATATATAAAAAAAAATCTAAGGCCTCTGTTTCTAAGTAGAAAAAAATTATTATTACATCAATGAGAGGATAGAAGTTCGGCCATTGTTCAGCACTAAGATTAATAGAACATCTCTCTACATCCACTGTTCAAATACCTCCAGGGTTGACTTTGCGTTTCAGCTTTCCAGGGTCGATGAAATAAATTTCTCATTTTCTGGGGTCACTTCAATCTAATGTAATCTCTTCTACAAATTTGGGGGCCTTGTGTCTTTTCATAAAAAAAAAATTATAAGAGAAGAAAAATCACTGTTGTTAGTTAGAAATTCAACTTTATGCAGCTGGCATATGTTTTTTTCAGAAAACCGAACAGAAATGTCAATAAATATACTTTAAAAAAACAAAAACAGAAAATTCTCTCTTGTACTCTACACTTTGCATATCAAATTTTGGTTGGAATTACTATTTCCAGATAAGCTGTCAAATATAATTATTTGTTTCTATTGTTGAAAACTTCCCAAAAGACCTCAGAAGACAAAAGAAACGTGAATAAAAAAAAAAATCTGAATCTAAAGTTTTCTGTCTTTTTGTCTTTTTCTTCGAAAAAATTTCTCATCTCTTTTATTTAATATAATAAATACTATGATTATTTATATTGTTGAAATTACAAGTATTGTGTGTGTGTGTGTGGCTTTTTTTCTCTTTTTTATTTTCATCATTGTTTCATGAAGGCACGTGGTCCAGTTGTTAGGATGTTGCGCTCCCGATCGTAAGATCGTAGTTTCGATTCCCAGACCTAACGCTGCATTGTGTTCTTAAGAAAAAAAGACATTTCATGTTGCTCGTCTACTCAGCTGCAAACAAATCCCAGAAACGGTTGGAGAGTTAAACCTTGCGACAGACAGTCACGTTCAGTAGAGAGTATTGTGATCTCAGTTACTTATTCGCCAGGTAAACTGGGTTAAGCTCCAGCCCCATGGGTTCTGGGGATCATGACACATCTAAGTCTATTGCTTCATGTACTTATCGTCCTCTGCAAGGATGAAAAGCTAAGTCGACCTCAGCGAAATTTGAACTTGTAGCGTAATGATTCAATGATTGATGGAGACGTTTGTTGGTAAACAATAATATTATGCATAGATATTTTTTTTCCTTTCAATATTTTTGGGGTGGAATAGAGACAGGAGATATCAGAATCTTGTATTTTTCTTTCCTTTCATCAGAAATTGATCCCAAGAATGCAAACTAAACAAAAAATAACAATTTTTTTTTTAATTTTAATTTTAATTTCCCATTTCACTTAATTTTTATTTTGAAATCCACTTCATAAATGCAGACCATCCCACAACGCTGACCACCCCTACCATCGCCACCACTACCACCAGTGCCACCTCTACTTCAGACTCCTTAGGATTCATGTCTATGCCAATAAGTCTTGTTTGGAATAAATTACCATAATCCTTATGAAGTGGAACCTTCTTATGAAGTCATGTTGTCACCATTTCATTAATAGTAATGACTGACAGCCTTGGAAAATGCATGAATATCACCACAACTCACCAATCTGTCTCGTCACAGTAATGTACCTAGAATGTGCTCCCACTCTGCCTGGTTTCTTGATCTGCTAGGAATAGCACTCCAGTGTCAGTTTTGGTTTGGTTTCTATGGCTAGATGCCCTTCCCAGTGCCAACCACTTTACAATGTGTACTGAGGGGTTTTTTCATGCCACCAGCACTAGTCAGTTTGCCTATCATCATCATTATCATCATCATCATTTAACGTCCGCTTTCCATGCTAGCATGGGTTGGACGATTTGACTGAGGACTTGCGAACCAGATGGCTACACCAGGCCCCAATCTGATCTGGCAGAGTTTCTACAGCTGGATGCCCTTCCTAGCGCATACCACTCCGGGAGTGTAGTGGATGCTTTTCATGTGCCACCGGCACGAGGGCCAGTCCGGTGGTACTGGCAACAGCTACGCTCAAATAGTGTTTTTTACGTGCTACCTGCACAGGAGTCAGTCCAATGTTTTGTTCACATGCCACCGGCACAAGTGCCAGTAAGGCGAAGCTGGAAACGATCGCGCTCAAATGGTGCTTTTTACGTGCTACCAGCACGGGAGCGAGACCGCTGCTCTGGCAGTGATCCCGCTCGGATGGTGCTGTTAGCGTTCCACTGGCACGGGTACCAGTCATCAAATTTGGTTCAGTTTAGATCTCACTTGCCCCAACAGGTCTTCGCAAACTGAGTTTAGTGTCCAACGAAGGAAGGTTGGCATGAGTGCCAGTCATCGAATTTGGTTCAACTTCGATTTCGATTTCGATTGCACTTGCCTCAACAGGTCTTTGCAAGCAGGGTTTTGTGTCCCACAGTTATATATTAAATAAATGTTCAGATATTTGGAATGTCTTTGTCTCCCTGGTTACTGCTGAGCTAAAACTTGTTGTTAATTCAAAGCCTTTCCAGACATACATCACTACATGCATTTCCTTTCATCACTCCAAAGTGAAGATATAGAACTTTCAACCTATCTTAATAGCTCAGCTGTAGTGGAGGCGCAATGGCCCAGTGGTTAGGGCAGCGGACTCGTGGTCATAAGATCGCGGTTTCGATTCCCAGACCGGGCGTTGTGAGTGTTTATTGAGCGAAAACACCTAAAGCTCCACGAGGCTCCGACAGGGGATGGTGGCGAACCCTGCTGTACTCTTTCACCACAACTTTCTCTCACTCTTACTTCCTGTTTGTGTTGTGCCTGTAATTCAAAGGGTCAGCCTTGTCACACTGTGTCATGCTGAATATCCCCGAGAACTACGTTAAAGGTACACGTGTCTGTGGAGTGCTCAGCCACTTGCATGTTAATTTCACGAGCAGGCTGTTCCGTTGATGGGATCAACTGGAACCCTCGACGTCGTAAGCGACGGAGTGCCAACAATAGCTCAGCTGTCCATAGATATGATCTTCATTATGAAATACTATTGGATTTCTTCTAGTTTGTTGGTGACATAAACTATAAGATACCTCACATGTAAACAATAGTCCAAACATCTGAGAGCAAGAATCTTCCTCACTCAGAACATCTTCATCATGTTATATTTATCCAAATGTCTTCTGGCTTCATCCTGTCAGTTGTGTGAAATTTGATTCTATTTTGATAATACGAGCATTAAAAAAAAATGTAATTCTTTAATGCCAATTCTTAACAATTTTTGATGCTTCAAATACTATATTCTGAGAAGAAAACAACATTAAAAACTTGGATAAATTCTAAGGATTCTTTATGTTTGAACAAAATTATTGCATGCAAGCATTTATAACAATATTTGCCATTTGCTATATTTTCAGTTATTTCTCCCTCCCTCCCTTTTTTTTTTTTTATTTTGCTGCATATTGATCATTCAGACAGCATTATTATAAGATTAACCATTAGGATATCTTGGTCTCTCACAGACTCAGTTCTGGTATTATGGTCCTTTTTGATTCTGAGTATCCATGCTGCAATGTGCTTGGATGTTGAAAGCAAATTGCTTGAACTTTCTCCAGTGTTAAATTGTCCATTGCTTCATCCTCTTATCTTTATGCAGCATCAAGGTCCTGCTGCAGGAATTTAACATCATTTGGCCTCTTAATTAACCTCCAAATTTCAGCATTATTAGCATCGCTAGGAAGGATGACTTTTCTGGCATTCACGAATCTATCAATGATGGGAAAATTGCATATATTAATGATTTTGAGACAATTATCTGAGGTACAATACTGGATTCAACTGTTTGAATCATGTCTCTTAGAATGATGGCAGTCTTTCATAGTCCCAGAAAGATCATCATCATCATCATCATCATCACTTAACGTCCGCTTTCCATGCTAGCATGGGTTGGACGATTTCACTGAGGACTGGCGAACCAGATGGCTACGCCAGGCTCCAATCTGATTTGGCAGAGTTTCTACAACTGTGTTTATATAGTCTGGGAACCATCATTGAATGATGGCTAATTCCAGCTACCACAAGGCCTCCATTTTAGCTGAGTAAAATGAACCAGTTCAATCCTCCAGGTGGAGAATCAATCCAAGAATCAAAACCATGATTTAACAGTCATCTGTCCTGCATCCTACCAACAGGTCACACATTTTCACTTTTACATATTATCATCATTTAATGTCCACTTTTCCATGCTTGCAAAGGTCAGATAGAATTTGTTGAGGCAGATTTTCTACAACCAGATGCTCTTCACTCTTCTTGTTACCAAGTGAAATTTCTCATGGCTAGATATGTTATCCAAACAAGTATGCAAAGACTGTTTCTTGTAGCAGCTCATCTATGCTATTTGATTGGAGAAGGTAGCTGAATATATCTTCTCACTTGTACAACAAAGATGCTCATTTACATTCATCACATGATGTCAAGACAAGGGCACACGCAAACACACACACACATATATATACATATACAATGAGCTTCTTTCAGTTTCCATCTACCAAGTCACAAAGTTTTGGTTTTCCTGGAGCTATAGTAGAAGACACTAGTCCGTGGTGATGCACAGTGGGACTGAACCCAAAACCACATAACTGAGAAGTAAGCCACACATCTATGCCTGTGCCTACATATACTCTCTTTTACTCTTTTACTTGTTTCAGTCACTTGACTGCGGCCATGCTGGAGCACCACCTTTAGTCGAGCAAATCGACCCCGGGACTTATTCTTTGTAAGCCTAGTACTTATTCTATCGGTGTCATTTGCCAAACCGCTAAGTGACAGGGACGTAAACACACCAGCATCAGTTGTCAAGCAATGCTAGGGGGATAAACACAGATACACGAACACACACATACACATATATATATATATACATATATACGACGGGCTTCTTTCAGTTTCCGTCTACCAAATCCACTCACAAGGCTTTGGTCAGCCTGAGGCAATAGTAGAAGACACTTCCCCAAGATGCCACGCAGTGGGACTGAACCCAGAACCATGTGGTTGGTAAGCAAGCTACTTACCACACAGCCAGTCCTGCACCTATAAAACAAATGCTTCGCCTAATATTATTTTCAAATTTTGGCACAAGGCCAGCAAATTCGAAGGAAGAGGTAAGTCAATTACATTGATCTCAGCGATCAACTGGTACATATTTTATCAACCCTAAAAGGATAAAATGCTGCTTAGCATTTTGCTAAGCAGACTAACAATTCTGCCAGATTGCTACCTTACATATGCCTAACAATAACAATAACAATACAAATAGAACATAAAGACACACCATTCCTTGGTGATTATGAGAGACATTAAGCTAAAAGCTATCTTTTGAAGCACTTTTCTGAGATTCCTGTTGCTGTTAGAAATTTCCTGAAGATGATAAATAATCACCTCTCTTTAGGTCTTTAGAATCAGGTAAATGGAATATAAACAAATCAATCACAGATTAATAAGATACAATTTCAAGCCGGTCGACACTAATATAAATTACAAATTATATTAACTTACTGGTAAACGTCACCAACAAAAGCTTCATTTAATAATTGAAATGTCAATTGTCCACTCAAAATATGTGCACACACGCGTGCATGTGTGTGTGTGTATGTGTACACAAATATTTGCCTATATACGCATATATATATACATATATATATACGAATGTATGCACATATATATACATATATGTATGTTTGTATGTATGTATGTATGTATGCATGTATGTATGTATGCATGTATATATACACACACACATCAGACTGTATCATAAGATACCATCCTACAATACCGTGCGATGTGTGTATGTATACATACATACATATATATGTACACGTATACACACATTTACATATATATATGTCACCATTGAACAAACTGAGCTAGGAGGTAAATGTTTTTATTTTTCATTCCCTTCGAAGTTTTATCCCTAAATAGTGGTTTGGAACTTAGCTGCTCTATCTAGCATGCAAGGAATCCTATGATGGATACCTCTTATGTGTTTAAATGTACACTGTATTTGTATATATATATATATATATATATATATATACACACACATATATATATGTATATACGTATGCACATATGTAGTTGCAAATTATTCTTCTGGTTAAGAAGCTCTCTTCACAACTATATCATCTTTAGATAAATGTCTTCCAGCATAGCTTTGGGCTGATTGATACCTTGCAACTGAAATTTGGTTCACTAAAACTATATTGAATCTCATCATATATATCTGTCTGCATTTATGTGTAGTCTGCATGTGTAAATATTGTGTGTGTATATTGGTGTAAATTCTTTACAGCATTTGCATCACAAAAGGGAGCTAACTCTCCAGAAGGGCCATAACTCAATACTACTTGACACCAAGCTCCACAATAGATGTACTGAACTAAGTGGGATGAATATTCCTGGAAGGCATTGCTCCATTATAGCGCTACTTCTTTGACTACAACCAGTGCACAACAGTGCAGCCAGCTGCCACTTCTGAGTGAGTGCTGGTTTAGAAACATCTACCATTCTTCCTATGATGCTGCAAGGAGGTTTGAACACCCTCTCCTTTCCATGGCATTTGACCCAGCAGAACATCTAGGATGTAACAGATGGTGGAAAAGAGTGCTGCACCAGTACTCTGAATAGACTGTGTAGGCAACATGATGAAATGAAGAACCTTGCTTAAAGGTACAATGCATCACTCCACTGGTCAAGAAATTGAAACTATCGCTTTATGATCATGAGAAAAACACCCTAACCACTTCGGCCATCACTAAAAGAAAATAAAACCATACATTCAGCACACACACACACACACACACACACACACTCAAGCATACAAACATATATGTATAAATAGGCACAAGCATGGCTGTGTGGTAAGAAGCTCGCTTCTCAACCACATGGTACCGGATTCAGTCCCTCTGCATGGCACCTTGGGCGAGTGTCTTCTACCATAGCCTCAGGCCAACCGAAGCCTTGTGAGTGGATTTGGTAGACAAACTGAAAGATACTTGTCGTGTGTGTGTGTGTGTGTGTGTTTGTGCCTGCATCTGTCCCACCACCATCACCACCACTTGACAACCAATGTCATTGTGTTTACACTCATGTAACTTAGTGGTTCAGCAAAAGAGCCTGATAGAATAAGTACCAGCTTACCAAAATTCAGTGCTGAGATTGATTCATTCGACTAAAAATTTTTCAAGGTGATGCCCCAGCATGGCCACAGTCTAATAACTGAAACAAGCAACAGATAGAAGATGTATATATATGTATATATACACATCTATATATATACATATATATAGGTATAAGTTAGAGGTGTTTAAAACCTTTAAGTGATGGTTCAATCCAAAGGCACTCCTGGTGATTAGCTGCATAGGTGCAGTCCGACCGTAAATGTACTACTACTATCACTTTTCTTTATTAATTAATTAAATTAATGGCTTACTAGCACAAACAACCAACTTCTTCCAGTTAGTTTTCCTCCATTTTCTTCTTTAATATACATACATATATATATATATATATATATATATATATATATATATATATATATACATATGCTTGCATGGTGATGATGTAGATGTCTTCAAAACAAAACTGGATCTCCCCCTGTCGTTGATTCCAGATGAGCCTACCTCACGGCAGGAAACACAGATGAAGGCAGCATCATGAAACTCCCTCATTCACCAAATGCCACATATCAGAAGAGGTTTCAAATAATGAAGGTTTAGCAAAGCCAATGGTGGTGCCCCAGCATGACCACAGTTTTCAAGCTGGAGCTAGTTAGTTTAAAGAATTTGTATATATATATATATATATATATACACATGCACACACACATACACACATACAATTGGTTTCTTTCAATTTCCAGCCCCGCTTACAAATCTATGGTTGGCCCGGGGCTATAGGGGAATATACTTGCACACAATGGGGCCGAACCTAGAACCATGTAGTTGGGAAGCAAACGTCTTAATCACTCAGCCATCTCTGCACCTATAGAGAAATATTGCAGTAGATACTAAGGAGATACGCTGTATGGAAGTTTACACAAGCAAGAACAGGGAATGAAGCAAAGCAGATTTAATAGGCATGGAAAGCCATGTTTTTGCATATGCATGTGTATGTGAGCGCATATATATATATATATATATATATATATATAAGGTTGAGGAGGGTATTGGATTTAACCAAACCCAGGAGGATACAGGTAATACCGAGTAAGTGCTGTATACCGATTAGTTTGCCCCAGTCGTTGTATGAACAGGATTGGGTATTATAAGTCGTGTATTAGCGTGTGTATATGTAAATATATAAAAACAAAAGGATAAAGAGAGCAAAGGTGAGGTTGAAGAAGTATTTTATGGATATAGTCTTACAGCTGTTTCTGGGAAGATCCAGTACTTCCCTTCATCGGAGACAGAAAAATAAAGTAATCTATTATTATATCCATAGGCAGATATTTTTAGTATGAAGTGGTAAAGAGTGTGATGTGCTGAAAAAAGAGAGAACAGTACTTGAAGTGTAGTTTCATTCCAGTGGTAAATATCCATGTAGAAATTCGTGCAAAGTAATCCTTGGGTGAATAATCCGGAAATTTATGTTGGAACGAAAGTTGATATAGCATAGATATCTATATATATATATATGCATATGTGTGTGTGCACTTGCATATATATATATATATATATATATATATATATATTTATGTGTATGTGCATATATATCATCATCATCATCATCATCATCGTTTAACGTTCGCTTTCCATGCTAGCATGGGTTGGACGATTTGACTGAGGACTGGTGAAACCGGATGGTAACACCAGGCTCCAGTCTAATTTGGCAGAGTTTCTACAGCTGGATGCCCTTCCTAACGCCAACCACTCAGAGAGTGTAGTGGGTACTTTTACGTGTCACCCGCACAAAAACGGCCAATATATATATATATATAATTATGTGTATTTCTTCTATCTTAATGAATAAAAATTCTTCTGATAGAATAAATGGGTTAATAGAAACCAATGTAGCAAAGAACACAAAATAACTGTGATTAGCTCCTGTTTTTAAGGCAGGAACTCCTTGAAATTTTGGGTATTTGAGTATATTTAAGAATTTAAGGATTGGAGAAAACGCATGTTATAATTGCATACTTTATTCCTACATATGTTTCAAAGGATTACAACCTGTGTGATCCAATGCAATTATAACATGCGTTTTCTCCAATCCTTAAATTCTTATATATATATATATATATATATATATATATATATACAAACACACATACACACACATCTTCTCACGAACATGGCTTTTTTTGGCAAACCTATTAAATATCTCTTACCTCCTTCACTATTATCACATGTTTAACTTTCCATACAACATAGCTCCCCAATCGGTAGTACAATATTTCTTCTTTTTTTTCTTTTTATCACCTTCTTCCCATTAATATATTCCAATATAATAATAAGAATGCTCAGACATAACTACACCTATGCATGTGTAAGCCAGTTTAGAGATAAATGCATGAGTGAGTATATATACACATACGCACACCAACATATATATATATATATATATATACACACACACACACACACGTACATACACACACACACACACTCACACATAAAACATGCACTGGGGTGGGGATGGAGGTAGAGATATCTTTAGATACAGATAGGGAATTAATATTCATATAAATGTATAAAATAAGGGAAATATATCATCTCCTCAGCTAATTGTGAGTCAACATAAACATGAACATTTACATGTGTGTGTGTGTGTGTGCGTGTGCGTGCGTGCGAGTATATATATATATATATATATATATATATATATATATATATATATATATATATATATATATATATATACACACACACGCATATATGTATGTATGTGTATATATATATATATATATATATATATATATATATATATATATATATGTATACACATATATATATATATATATATATATATATATATATATATATATATATATATATATGTTTGTATGTGTGTGTATGTGTATGGGTATATGTACATACATATATCTATCTATCAATCTATATACATATGCACAAGAAACACACACACAGAATGCGTGCACACACACACACACACACGTGCTTCTGTATGTGCATATGTTTGTCTGCATGTGAGTGTATATATATATATATATATATATGTGTACACATGTGTGCATGATTATATGTGTATGCATACATAATGCATATATATTTATATATGTATATGCATACCTATGTGTTGGAGTATACAAATATACGTGTGTGTATGCATATGTGTATATGTATACACATGTCTATCAATCTATATACATACACACAACACGCACATGTAGCGTATATATTTGTGTGTGTGTGTGTATATATATACACATGTATATGTGTGTGTGTGCAAATGTGTATGCCTACATATATGCGTACATGTGTATAAGTATACATATGTGTGTGCATGTATATATGTTTACATATATATCTATCAACCTATACACATACAACACACACACACACATACACACACACACACACACACATACATACATACATACACACACTCTATACACGGTGGTAATTGATTTTTCCTCCCTGTTAATAGACCAAACTTCAAATTAGCCACTGGGGTGTCTTTCTCAAGCTGAGTTACAGCAGGAAAATTATTGGTTTCTACTGTTATTGCTTCTTTGACAAACAGATCGATGCACCATAAAATTAAATGCTAATCACTAAAAACGCATGTAATCAACAGAAAAGCAACTTCAGAATTCTGAAGCAAACCATAAATACCTGTGTCATTCATAATAAAATAAAAGTATAATAAAATTTTTAAAAATGAATGCAGAAGAAATTTAATATAATATATTCACTATATTTCGTAAACAATTCATATTTGTGGATTTTGTTAGGTTTTTGAGGTTTTCACTTTTAATAAAGATATATTTTGAGGTTGAATTTTTTTTCTTCAATCATTTATTATTATTATTGTTTGTTGTTATTGTTGTTGTTGTTGTTGTTATTATCATCATTATCGTTATTAAAAGAAACCTTTGGCTTTTCATATTATTGCATTTTATAACGTTTTCCATTTAAAACAATATCTATTAATGTGAATTTTCCATAATTTAGATTTGTACTACACACACACACACACACACATCCGTATATATATTCACACTTATACATACAAACATGCACACATGTGCACTCACACACACAGAGGCACAGACACATATATATTTATATATACATACATGTGTGTATATACATACATACATGTATGTGTGTGTGTGTGTGTGTCTGTGTGTGTATGAGTTTTAGGTTAGTTAAAATATATTTGAAACGTATTCTAACTTCTAAAGGTAAAATCACTGCAGTTACTTTGGAGAAAAACATTTTCACTTATGGTAAGAGGTGTGAAAATATCATATCTGCTAAGTGCTTCCTTCTAGCAGATTCTCATTTCTAGCTCTTTAGCCTTCCTCAATGGAAAATACCAAAGAGAGATAACTCTGGGTAGATTCAAAGCTGTAGCTTTAACTAAAAAACAAGTCAACATCAATGACTAAGTTGCTCTAGTGGACCACCTGGACAGAATCAAAATAGTAGCATCATTGCCAAGCAGCAATTATAAATAAACAAACTATAGGTTAGTGAAGTTAAAATACATCACAAACATATTTTAACTAACCTAAAGTTCATTAACTCCAAATCACTGCTCGGTACTAATGCTGCTCTATCTATCTATCTATCTATCTATGTATTATCTCTTATGTCCCTGCCATAAGGCTTCACTTTCACACACGCCAGCTTAAATTAATTCGTCCTTAGTCGAAAGACACCTGTTGTTAATGTCCTGTTATTTGCATTTGTATTTGTGTACCATTTCTCCATTCGCTGCTTTCTTCCAAGGAATCTAATGCTCTTAGCTCAGTTTTTCCTTGGGGCTGGCCAGATTGGAACAATCTCGAGTATAACCAGCTGAAATTGCAAAGATAATCTGGAACTCAACTGAGTAAAAAAAACTTCAAATGACCCATCCATGTTTTTATATACATATATATATATATATATATATATATATATATATATAACGTGAGAGAGTTAGGGGTTGGGGATTCAGCCCACTAAGGAATAGTATCTATCCAGTATACTGCTGGGAGGGTACCCAATTATTGCTACACTAGTGCTATACTAGGTGCAATCAATGGGAGCGATTAAAAGTGGAGGTTTTACCCAAAATTTGTGTAACAATTAGAAAATGGAGGATAATATGCTGAACCCAACTACTTGCAGACGGTGTATCCCGTTGAATTCATTAATTTAATTCATAGCAAAAGTGACAGAAAAAGAAAGAAAAGAAAAAGAAAGAAAGAACCAAAGCACAGGTGTCTATGGCAGACTATATTATTTTGCCAACATGGTTTGCATATAGAAGTATATATATATATATATATATATACACACACACACACACACAGGTGAGCACATAAGTGCAAAACAAGGTGGAAAAGATAGTAGTTGAATACGAAAGGTAGAGTAATATGCTGTTATTAAAACTGCAATATTATCACAAGACTGTTACACAATTTCACATTCACATTCGTCAGACAGTTTTGATGATATATAGTGTGTGAAGATGCATGTGGTTAGAATGTTGACTTCACAATCATTACATGAAGGGTTCAGTTCTTGAATAGGCTGCTGTATTGCATGTTTCAGCATGGCACTTCATTTCTCATTGCTCCAGTCCACTCAGCAGAAATATAATGCCAGTAACAGCTGGGGAGTAGTTTAAACTTGTAACTAACTGATACCTTGTTCAAAGATGAGGTGAAGATGCTTGTACTCTGAGTTGTAAAAATTCCACAGAAACTTCAATATATTTTACTACGAGTTCACTCTAGCTACTATACTTTCAGAGCAGACCATTTCCTTTACTGATTTCATCCCCTAGGTGACAAAAACTATCAACTACTTCTTGTGAGTCATCTGGGCATTTAGGGACTGTTTCCAGTGTACTCTTATGAACTGTGCATTTACTGCATATGAAGCTTACATTTTCTGATAGTCTGCCAGTGATTCCAGATCTTTAGTGTGTCCATAGCTTATACGGAGTACAGCATATGGAGTTTATACTTACTCCTTTCATGCATATTGATCAAGGCATTTTCCTGAAGCTACGAAGGTCCTGTCTCTGTTCATGCTAACTAAAACCTTTATCGTTACTAGGTTTACGTTTAAGGCCTCTCGATTCCAGGTTATGCTTCTGTGCCTGGGAACTTCTCTAATTCCCATATGAATTCAGCTATAAAAACTAGATCATCAGCATAAAGGACTTTCCTATGGATTGTTAGTCTTAAACTCCTCTCTGATGACTTGTAGGACTAGGATGAATAGGAAAGGATGGAAGAATTAACCTTGATGGACTCCTAACTTCATACTAGTTATTGCCAACTCTCGTTTTACTTGCTGCATCCTTCTGCATAACTCCCTGCACAAGCCATTCATCGACCCCTAATTTCCTCAGTGCCCACCAGATTATTGAATGTGGTACTCTGTCAAATGCTTTCTCAAAATGAACAAAAGCCAGGTATAAAGGTTTATTTTTAACCAGGTATTTCTCCTGTAGTTACCTCATGAAGATTGAATCTGTGGTGTCTCTTTCAGGTTCAAAACGAAACTGCATCTCATCCAAGTCTATTCTATCACAGATCAACTGGGATATAACTTCCTCCATAACTTGATCAAGAAGTTTGATTCCCAATAGATGCTCTTCTCTAAGGCATCACTTTTGCCCTTGTAGCATTTTACAATGATACTGCTATGCCAGTCATTAGCTAATGACATCTTCCTCAATGACTTGATTAACTTTCCAGCTGGTAATCTTGCACACCAGTTCACCAGATATTTTAAGCATCTCTGCAACTATCCTTGACAGACACACAGCTTTCACTCCTCTTTATATCCTTAATCACTTTATCTACTACATTGCTGTCAACCTGGATTGCTTGCCCCTCTCTTGGATCAGTTAGAGATAATCCGTGCTTATCTCATGCATTCTCCACATTCAGCAACCTTTCATAATAGCACTCCTATGCCAGTTTCTTTTGTTGCATATTGATGGTGAGTTTTCCCTCATCATTATAACATCTTGGTTCTCTCTCATACATTGTCTTATAATCCTGAACACCTTACACCTCAGATCTTCATGTTGCAGCACATGTAAATCTCTTCTTTCTGCCTCACTTTGAGCCAAGTATACCTGACACTTAAATACCCTTCTAATCCTTAAGTAGTGCTCCTTACTACCACCATCTTTCCAGTCTTTCCAAGTCTGTCTCTTAGCCTTTACTACCTTATCACCCTCATTCTACCACCATCGGACTTTGCTCCAGCCTCATGTCAGATCTGTGGTCCTAAACAGGTTATCACAAAATTCCCAGATGCTGTATGTTCAACAAGTATTTAAATCTTTTTCCATGCAGTTATGTGTGTCATTTACAATTTCTCTAAACCTATTCTCAATTGCTGTTTCCTTCCTTCTCCATGTTGTTTTTCTTTCCTGCAATCCACCAAATTCCGACACAGAAATCACTAGCCACTAATTTGTGTTGCATATTGCATTCTTTGCCAGAAATGGTTTTGATATTCACAATAACCACTTCTGTCCTGTTTCCTGCTGAGAATGTAAACAATCTAACGGGTGCTCACTAGATTCATAGGTGATGAACTGGTTGGACAGTTTCTAAAAGAGTGTGTTGCAAATTGTTAGATCAGTTGTATCACAAAACTCCAGAAGACTTACATCTGCCTCATTTCTCAATCCATAACCATAGCTTCCATGTACACTGCAAAAGCCAACAACATGTTCGCTGAAGTCACTAGCTACAATAAAGAGGTTGCTGTCACTCACCACAGAAGCAGTCTGCAAAAGTGCCCCACAGTAGCAATCCTTGCTCTTCTGTCAGTCCCACCTGTGGGGAATATACCAAGAGAAATGTTGCTGTAGTGTGTTGCCTATAGTCTTAATTATCCTATCACACAAACTCTGACTACTTCAATTAATTTACCAATCCAGGTCTCCATTAACAGTACATTTACCCTAGCTCTACCGTCACTATAGCTCATCCAGAAGAGTTTGAACTGCTATTCTAACACCAACCACTTTACAGATGGTGCTGGATGCTTTTACATGGTACAGGCACCACATAAAAGCACCTAGCATACTCTTTAAAATGGCTGGTGTTAAGAAGGGCACCCAGCTGTAGAAACTATGCCAAATCAGACTGTAGTCTGGTGCTGCTTCCCAGCTCTGGCCAAACCATCCAACCCATGCCAGCATGGACAACAGATATTAAATGATGATGATGATGGTGATGATGATGATCTGCTACATGTGAGGAGTTTATTTGAACATCCCTTCCATCTTACTTCTTGCACACAACACACATCCACTCACCTCTGCAATCTCATTATAGACCTACCGTTCATTGCACCTCTGTTTAAAGTTATTGCTTTAATGTTTTGGAACCTACAGAAGAAAAGGGCCAGTCTTCTGTTATAAGGCTGCCTGATTCTTTGTTGATCACAGTTTGGTTGCATCTGTACCTGTGAGGAATAAGAGAAGTTTGGCCATACTTGGCCAACAGATGGTAGACTGACATTCATGAATAATTTCCCCTTTCATTAAAATTATCATCATTCACTCATTTATTCCCCAACATTTATACATGCTACATCAGACACTCATCCAAAATGTTTTTATCAATAAATAAAATCAGAAAACAAAAGTAAAATAAATAGCTAGGATAGGCTTCCATGTGCCCAAATGCAATGAATATTAGTACTTTTTCTATTGACCCCAAAAAGGACGAAAATCAAAGACGACCTCTGCAGGATTTCAACTCAGAACACAGTAAGTCAGAACAAATATCACAAGGCTCTAATTTTCAGCCATAATTAATTATAGAGCACCAATCAAAATACCTCAACTTATTCCACCCATATTACTGTAGATGCTTTACTTTCACTGCCTTAAGGAATCACACACCTTTCATATGATTCATAGAGGTTACTTGCTGTCAGAATCCTTCTTGCTAACATAAATACATGATCTTTTGTAATGCTTTCAACACTGCTTCAAATGCTACCACTAACTCAGCCTCCACATGAATTATGTTATCAGGATAACAAAACTCATTTGCTATTTCTGTTGAACCCTTTAAGAGAGAAGCAAAGAATAGGAAGCTTACCAATGTTTTATACAAAGAGGATCATTAGAAATTAATCGAAAATGTAAGACTTGGCTGTGTGGTTAAGAAGTTCCACTTGTGATACCTTCAGCAAGTGTCTTGTACTCACCTCCACATGACAAAATTTCATGGACACCTAGGGTATGGCTATCTCATCAGATGCTAGAAGCTTCAATTGTCTGATGAGATGACCATACAATATATATATATATTTCTCTGCTTGTTTCTCTCCTTGTTTCTTTCTGTGGAAGAGCATAGGCTCGAAAGGTTAAAAACTTTTTCAATTCCCGAGCATTATACTAATACATTTGCTTGTTTTCTACACCACCTGTCTTCGTCTTTAGTTTTTTTGTGAAGTCTCCCCATATATATATATACATATATATATATATATATATATATGTATATATAGGTACAGGTGTGGCTGTGTAGTAAGAAGTTTGCTTCCCAACTACATGGTTCCAGGTTCAGTCCCACTGTGTGGCACCTTGGATAAGTGTCTTCTACTATAGCCTCAGGCAGACCAAAGCCATGTGAGTGGAAAATGAAAGAAGCCAATCATGTGTGTATGTGTCTACATCAGTGCCCCACCACTGCTTGACAACTGGTGTTGGTTTCTTTATGTCTCCATAACTTAGCAGTTCAACAAAAGAGACCAGACTAGCTTCCTGCAGCTTCTGTCAACCAAATTTATCCACAGAGCATTAGCTGGCCCAGGACCATAACACAAGACACCAAAGTTCAGTGCAGTGTGATTGATCATGAAAATACATGATTATCAAGTAAACTTATTAACCTCTCAGCTATGTGTGTGTGTGTGTGTGTGTGAATATTTACATTCTGTGTTTCACATGAAGGCACTGAATTAAAAATCATGGATATTAGTTGGTATTCCTTGACACAAAAAAATATTCGTTTGCTTGCTGTGTTTTCAAAGATGAGCAGAATAATAAAAAAAAAATAAAGATAACTTACTTTAAAAAAAAGGTAAAATCAAACAGCAGGAAAGGCACCCAGCTGGAAAACAACACATTCTTTCAAACCATGCTATCATGGAAAACCAGGTGTAAAAATGAACAAATGAAGTACACTCTGCTATGAACTTTTGTAAATTAGATTGTTCTACGAATAAATTTTGATTTTTAAATGTATTCCAATATAATGATTTCTGTAAGATGTTTTAAGGTTTTGATTTATAAGAGACAATGATGGAATGTTATGGGTGTTCTAGAGCATAGCATTAAGCCAAGGAATACATGTCACATTATATCATTTGTCAGGCCCTTATTAAGTCAATACCTCACAGCATGTGAGAAATCAATATATTATAAATCATAATTTATAAGTGAACAAGCTAAAGTCATATAACTGCAATAAATCTGTGAAACAGATCAATAACAAAACAAGAAGAGAACAATTTCGTACTTGATTGAACTGGAATATTGTGTTCTTCAAACCAAATTCAAGGGAAGTAATTCTTCATATCATCTGTGTTTCATTGAAACCAAAAACAATTGCAATTGTTTCTTAATAATCAATCAATCAAAAGAAGAGTTTGATACAAAATTTCTTAAGAAAATAACACAACCAAAATAAAATAAATGATGCCAGAAATTTATTTTTTTTATCAAAAAATACACTCCTTTGAAAATTTGGAAAAAAAAAATGAAAATAAAAAAAAACAATTGTATTTGTGACATAAAACTTGAAATGGGGGGAGAGTGGAGCGGAGGGAAAAAAAAATCAAAAAAAATCGATGATTGTTTGATAAATTTGTAATGTTATGTCAGAGTTCCACATATTGAACACTTTAATAATTTGAGGTTTCCTTTCAGTATGTCTGGTAATCAGCTGAGATTTATGACCGATCCAGAATTAAACCTTTATCACATTAGCATAACAAGAATGGTATTCATAACCCTCCTTCCCCCCTCACACAAACACACACACATACATACAAATCCGCTATCACTAATGAATAAAACTCTTCCTCTCTCTCTCTTTTGCTAATATTTTCAAATGTTTGTAATACAATAACACCATCCTTTTTAAACACCCACCCCTTTTCTTAATGGTCCTCTTTAATATTATATAATAATGAGAATTGTGTCTTGCATTGGCCCAAAGCCTGCAAATTTCAAAAGAGAAGGAATATAAAGTTGATTGAGTCTACCCACAAACGGTTCTATTTTATTTAATTTTATTGGCTTCAGAGAGACGAAAGGGAAAGTTGATATCCCTTACTCTCACCAGAGGGACTTGAAATCAAACAGTAAAGGGATAAAACTATTCCATAGGATCTAAGTCTGTTGCAATATCATTACTGTCACAAGCCTATAATGATAATAATTATAATAAGGATTTACAATTTTGGCACAAGGCCAGAAATTTCAGGGGAGGGGTTAAGTTGATAACACTGACCCCAGTGGTCAACTGGTATTTATTTTATCAACCCTGAAAGGATGAAAGGCAAAGTTAACCTCAGTGGAATTTGAACTCAGACTATTAAGATGGACAAAATGCCAATAAGCATTTTGCCATTGTGCTAATGGTTCTGCCAGCTCATCGCCTTAATAATAATAATAATAACACAAGCCACAAGATAAAATTCCTGCTAATTAAATTAGCAAGTATTGGCATAATAATAATGTTTTCAAATTGTGGCACAAAGCCAGCAATTTTAAGGGGAGGAGTTGATGTTATCGACCCTTGTACTTCACTGGAACTTTATTTCATCATCCCTAAAAGAATGAAAGGCAAAGTTGACCTCAGCAGGATTTGAACTCAGGATGTATAGAACTGGAAGAAACACCACAAAGGCATTTTGTTTTTTTTATAACACCCGAATGGCTTTGCCACTCCATCATCCTATCCAAAACAATAATAATAATGTTTCTAATTTAAGCTCAAGGCCAGTAGTTTTGAGGTGAGGGGAGGGGATTTAGTCAATGCCCTCAACCCCTGTACTGTATTCAACGTAACAACTCTGGAAGGGCCTAAGGCAAAGTTGACCTTGAAATCAGAATGTAAAATGCTTTAACTAAATACCATAGGGTTGGATGCTCTAATGATTCTGCCAATCCATCGCCCTAAATAATAATTTCTTACTTAAGCACCAGAAATTTCAGGGAGATGAGTTAGTCGATGTCAAAGTTAACCTCAATGAGGTTTGAACTCACAATGTAAACAACCAGAACAAAGTACCAACAAGTTAACTGGCTAATCGCAACACCAGTGCTTGTTCTGACACTATCAGTCTATATATCACTGGCAGTGGAATGAATCACTGATGTCTCTAATGGTCGAGTGTCCATCATTGACAAGACCAAACAAGGTTGAAATCACATGATCTGATGGTCTCAGGTATTTATCTCCCTGCTAGCAATATAAACAAGCGTGCATTTTGCACCAAAAAGCCAATATGAGAGTTTCTCGCATGGTAACCACCGCAGAAAAGCTTGTTCTCAAACGTCCACATTTAAAGTTCAAAGTTCTGACAAATTTGCCCTTAATAACAATTATTTCTGATTTAGGCACAAGGCTGGCAAATTTAAGGGAAGAGAATCTGTCAATATCATCTACTCTGGTATTTGTGGTACTTTATTTTATTCACCCTGGAGGGATGAAAAGCAAAGCTGACTTTGGCAGGATTTGAAATACTGCAAAGCATTTTGTCCAACCCTCTAACAATAATGGTAATAATTTCTAATTTTGGCACAAAGCCAGCAATTTTAGAAGGAAGGTGTTAATTGACTGTGTCAACCCCAATGCCCAACTAGTACTTTATATATCGAACCCAAAAGCACAAAAGACAGTGTTGACATCAGTGGAATTTGAACTTAGAACATAAAGGGCAGGAAGAAATGCTGCCAAGCATTTTGTCTGACGAAGTACTGAGTCTGCCAGTTGGCCACCTTGATAATAACAATAATTATAATAATAAATAGGACTTCTAACTTCAGGGCACCAGGCATTTAAAAAAAAAAAAGAGTAAATTCAATTTAATTAGCCCCCAACCATTGCTGAGCAGGACTTGGATTTATTAGAGGTAAAGTCAACCATGGTGAGATTTGAACTCAGATTGTAAAGAGCTGGATATGAGATACTGCAAGGCATTTTGTCTGTTATAATAATCCTTTCTACTCCAGGCACAAGGCCTGAAATCTGGTGGGGAAGGGGTCTAGTTGATTACATTGACCTCAGTACTTGACTGGTACTTATTTCATCGGCTCTGTAAGGCTAAGTTGACCTCAGAATCTAGAAATAAGTGAAATGCTGCTAAGGATTTTGTCCATCATGCTAACAGTTCTATCTGCCCATCACCTCATATTATAATAATAACAACAACAACGACAACAATAATAATAATCCTTTCTACTAAAGGCACAAGGCCTAAAATTTGAGGAGGGGACTAGTCGAAAGGATGAAAAGCAAAGTCGACCTCAGTGGAATTTGAACTCAGAACATAGCGATGGGCGAAATATTGCTATGCAAATTGCCTGGCATGCTAATGATTTTGCCAGCTCATCACCTTAAATAATATCTTTATTATTATTATTATTATTATTATTATTATTATTTAAGGTGGCAAGTTGGCAGAATCATTAACATGCCAGGCAAAATGCTTAGTAGCATTTTGCCAGTCACTATGTTCTGAGTTCAAACCTTAAGTAATAATAATAATAATAATTAGCTCTAACAGGTAGCAGGAAGAGAGAGACAACTCTGTATTCAATTCTACTTCAACTTGCTTTCTACTTCATTTTGTGAAACGATGGGAAAAAAAAAACACTGAAGTAGAAAAAGCTACTTTCTCCATAATCTTCAACCATCAAAGCAACAAATACAGCCATCTATGTTCCTAACATATCTTAGAGAAAAAGAAAAACATATCATTCCACCTGATAATACAAGTTATTAGGAAACAGCTGACTTCAAAAGTTTCTAGTCCTCTTGTTCCCATCTTAACATTTTTCACACAGACTCAGAAAAGAAAACAAAATAGACACAAAATCTGTTTGTATAAAATGATTCTTTTTCTTCCGTTTTATCGCATTTTTTGTTTTTTCATTTTTTTTTTTTTTTTGCCCCTATGATAATGATATTTGAAGAAGTGTTTAAAGCTTGAGAAAAAAAATATTAACAGAATATTACTTGAAAGGATAAATTTGAGATTAAATTGACTTAGTTTCAGAAGTAAATCTTAAATCAAGTCAATGTTTGTTGGTTCTTTTGTCTTCGTTTTGTTTTTGTTTTGTTTTTTTTAGATATTAGACATGGAATAAAATAATGAAAATAAAAAATGTTTTCAAGAATTGGAAATACACTAGTGTTTCCTGATTATTACAACATTTAAATAGCCTCTTGTTTTCTCACAAGAGTATGAACCAGTGAAAAATAAAGAACCTTAATCAAGGTAAAAATAGGCATTAATCTGGTTGTTATTACAATGAAATTAATTTAATCCAATCCAAATGATAAAGCACCTAATGATTCGTGGAAAACAAAACAAAAAGGAAATAGCATTTCTGTGAAAAAATAAAATGGTTAAGTTGTGACTTAGCTGCCATAAAAACCTATGATAGATTTATCTAGAGAACTCAATGATATCATCCTCATCATGAGAGAGAAAATAATATATTAACAATTATAATATAGTTAATGAAAGTAGAAGTCACAACCATGAGAACAACACAATTCTTAACCTTTTCACTCGTGTGTAAAGTTCGGAAAAGGATGTTTCTAATTGAACCAGAAGAAAGAACATCAGATCAATTATTTCATTGTATATATTTAATTACAAGCATTTTAGAAAGGATGATTAAGAAATATATAAAACAATCTTTAAAAATCCATTTGTTTTTGTTTTTTTCTTTATTATTTTAATAGTTGAACATTTTTGTTAACAACCCATTCCAGATTGCCCCTGGTTCTATGGTACAAGTGTTTGGTCTTTAAGTGATCTAAATTAAAAACCATCCACCCAAAATTTCATGCTGATTTGTGTTCCAAACACCAGCATAATTATTAATAGCAAAGTTAATTTATTAAATTCTTCATTATTTCCAAAATCAATTAAGACAAAAGGCTTATATTTCAATAGAAATATGGTAATGAAAAGGTTAATCTCTTGGAAGAATATTAATTTTTTAAAAAAATCTAAATTATGTACTTTTTAAATAAGATAACAATTCTAGTTATTAAAAATATAAGTAAACTATGTTAAACATAGCTATCTCATCAGATCTTTGCCAGATA